>NC_088920.1:39102500-39107500 GCF_038396675.1 Hydra vulgaris
AATTAATCTTTTGTAATAACTGTATTACAAAGCATGTAATAACTATATTAAATAAATGTAATAATTATTTTACACAAAATGCCAGGAATTACAGTTACATGTGTTTTTGTACTTAATTGTAATTATATAATTGGTTTTTAAACTTAGAAAGTAAAAATTTTGTATATTCCTTTTAGAATTAGATGAAGATGATGAAAATTTTTGTCAACAATATATAGAAAATCTTGCCTCAAATGGTTTATCAAATTTATGTAAGTGAATTTAACATTATGTTGAGTTTTATTTAAATTATTTATATCTTTGTTTAAATCAAATTTCATCTTATACTAGCTGTGATTTATTTGCATAAATCAAAAGTCAAAAATATTATTTTTCAGTTATCATATTACAAAGTTTGGCAACACTTCAAATATTATTATAGTATCTAGCCCTAAGAAATAGGTTTAATATTTAGCAATGCTGACTTAACTGCCGACCTAAAGCTGTTTGAGATTAGCAATTTTTTGCTAACTTTGTTTCTATGTTGTTATGCTAAAATCTTTGAATTAAAATCTTGTATCGACCTGAAGCGAACCTAAAACAGTTTAATGTCAATCTTAAATTGTATATACATAAATGACCGTCAACCTAGTTATATAAAAAGTGAACAACACCAGAGTTTATATATACTAAAAATAAAAATAAATGCAAATCAGGCAAGAAGATGCTATCTTTAAGATGGTTGTCAACTAGAATCTAAATTTTTTTTATAGATGATGTAGTTACTATGTCATTAGGAAGAGAGTTCCATTTATTAACTTATAAAAAAAGTTTTGATAAAGACTTGTACGCAGTAATGTTTTTTTAATTTGAATATATTACCATAAGTATTAAATTGGTTATCAATTTTAAATAGACTTTTATCATATTGTTTGCACTATTTGAAGACATTTATTAGATCTCCACAAATTATTTTATATTTTACGCTATTTAGCTCCAACAAACTTTGTTTATATGAAAGACTATATAATTCTTTAATTCCTTTGGAAGATTTTCTTAATAGGTTTTCTATTTAGCATTTGTTTTAAAAAAGCAGTGGGTTGCAAGTTGATCCACAAAACTTCAAATAAGGGCAGACTAGAACTGAAAATAATTTTTTAAACAAATACAAATCTGAATAAGATGAGAATTTAATCATTTGTGTTGCATCATTAAATACAACACAAAAAATGATGTTGAAATTTTTAGTTTCTTTTTTTTTTTGATAATAGGTTTCTCCTTTGTTCATTAAAATAGGCATTTCATTAAATTTAAATCAAGTGAAAAATATAGTTAAAAAAATAACTTACAACTAAAAGTAGTTTTTCTGTTTTTTTAGTTTAATACTGAATTTTTCTTTTTGTAGTTTAGCTGGTCAACATTAATTGGCTAAGATTTATTTTAAATTTTTGAAATAGAACATGTTCACATGTTATTTTACATGTGTTAATAATAACGTTAATATTATGTACTTATTAAAAACTAGTTGATAAAAATTAATGTAATTTACAAAAAACTAATTAAAGAAAAAAAATAACTTTTTCATAAGCTTTTGAACAATAAAACTTAAGAACTTTATATCAACACATAAACTTTCAAAAACTTAATCATGCAAATTAATCATGTCAACCAAAACAAAATTTCAATTTTTTTCTAAGTTCTGGGTAAAAATGTGCAGGTTAAAAAGTAAATGGACAAGGGGAGAGGGGAGCAGGGAGGAACTAGGGGTATTTAAAAACTTATTTTAATTCAGACTTAATTAAAGACTTATTTCTAGTACTGGTTATGAAATACTTTTAAAGTTATACATACTTTGTATTGCAATATATAAACTGAAGTACAACAATCTATTTTTATTGCTTTTAAAACATTCTGGGCAAATTTCATTGTTCTGATTTTGTAACTTCCCCATGAGTACCCACTATTTTTTTCTGAAATCACTGTAATAAAGTCTATTAAATTAGTAGGAAAAAAAATCTTTTTAAAACCAGTGTTGATCCTAAGTTACTGGTGATTTGAATTGGAGGCATATTTTCTGAAGTTTTTACTCCAGTCATTTATAGAAGTCCATAATTGTTTACTGAATTGTATTTTATCAGTAAGTTTCTAAAAATTTGGAAGCCCACTATTTATAGAAACTAAAAAAATGTCTTTTCACTTCTTAGATTGCAGATTTAGTATATTGACTCATCAAAAACCAACCTTTTATATTTGCAAACAATTTTTTAGGTTTTTTTGGTTGCCATTATGGATAAAATGTAATATTTAAAAATTCAATGTCAAAGTTTTACTAAAGTAAGTCTAGAGCTTCAAAGTATGAACAAAACATGTTTTTGCTACTTAAGTTTTTATTTTTTGAAAAATCAAAATTTCATATTACCATATCTCATGTACCTCAAAAAATTTTATGCTGATATTTTAAGTAGTTGCTTTTCTCATTGATATATATCAAACCCACTAAGTTTCATCAAAATCGGAGATGGTCTATGTTGAAATCCTAAAGTTTCAGTCAATTTGGCATGGACCCTGATTTTTTTATTCTATTATTTTAACTGTTTATATCTAATTTTTCACACTTCTTTGTAAACCTCTTTTCTACTTCTTTTATTTCTTATCACAACTATCTGAAGCTCTCTGACTTTAAAACTAAAAAAGACCTAAAAAGTACAGATCAAACCATTGTATGTAATGCTGTGGTGTAAAGTTGTGCTGTAAAGAAGTGGTGATCAAACCACTGTACAACTACTTGATTTATAAAATTATCTTTTGTATAAGTTATAATATTCTTTAAACTAATAAGTTGACTAATTTTTGTTTTGATCTCAGAAATAAATCTTTTAATAAGTATTGGAAGATAAAATATTTATATATTTGATGGTGCTCATGTTATACTGTATATCTTTTACAAATTATTCTCAAATTGATTAGTACATTTATGTTAACATTATCCCAGCTTGTGCAATCCCTGTCTAATCCCCACTTGTGTATTTTATGTTTATTGCTAAAAAAAATTTTTTTATTAAGCAAGTATTCCAGAAAGCATAAATCAAGAGCGAAAAAATGTTACAAAGAAGACACAATCTCTTGCATTTGAAAATTATCAAACATTCATTCAAGCTGCTGAATGCTCCTCAAAAGTTTATAATGATGTACATATATATATTTTTAATAAAAATATTTGATATTAGCTTATGTAAATATTTCTAATTATAAAGCTTTGGGAATCTTTTCATTGGATTTAATATTGGTTTTATTTCATTTTTAGTTTAATATTATGGAAAGACATTTGAACTCAACATTGGAAAAATTACCCCAATTTATAGAAAAGCTTAACTCTTTTGAAAAGTCTTCATTAAACATCAACTTATGGTAAAAGATTTTTTATTTTTAATTAGAAAAATTAATGTTTTTATGTTGTTTATGTTATTTTTGTGGATAGAACTTTGAATTTAGAGAAAGTAGTTAAATATATGATTTGTTAAAGCCCAACAACATATTTATAAATATATAAATATATTAGTATATTTATTTGGGCAAATCATTTATAATAAATGTTTAAAAGTTTAAATAAATCAAAGTTACTCTAGAATTTTTATATTGCAAAATTATTTTAATTACATTTGTTATAATTTAGTTAAAAGAGTTTTCTGTTAGACTCTTTTTATTGTTATTTTACTTTAAAGTTTTGATAATTTAAATATGATTTTTTTATTATGCAGTCGAAAACAAAATTCATTGGTGTTATCAAAACATACACAGCTTCTAGAAATATTAGAGGTCCCTCAGGTACCTATTTGTAAACTGTTATATTCTACCTATTTCTCATTCAATATATGTAAACAGTATAAAGATAATAATAAAAACATTCAGTATTTTTTTTAAATAATTAAAAACATTCCAGAATGAAACCACGAAAAATGGAATTCCAGAATGAAACCACAAAAATTGGAGCTTTGGGAACAAAAAACCCTAATTTTTGGGCCCACCCAGCCCTTAACGTGGGAGCAACAAGTTTATAAAATATTTTCTTTACTATTTATAAATCGATTTGTGAGTTTAATTTCAAAAATTGATAAAATATGAAACACCCTAATCCATATATATATATATATATATATATATATATATATATATATATATATATATATATATATATATATATATATATCAGGCTTTGTTATGAGATTTCGCTGCGTAACTAAAACGCGTAACGCATTTCAAAGTAACTCAACTCAGCAAATATATTTTGTATTGTTAGAAGTTATATTGCGTCACTTGCGTATTTTCAAGTTTGACATTGTAATTAAAGTTATTTTATTAACATATTAAAAGTCATACAGACAGTTTTTTTTTTCTCACTATAACAAAAGTTACAAATAAAATCTAAGTTCCTATTTGAAAAATCATTTTTATCATTTTTTTTAAATATGAACTAAATTTCATTATGAAAAAAATATTTTTTTCATAAATTGTAACATAATATTTGTTTATTTTCTTATAATTTCACTGTCATTTTCTTATAATTTTACAGTTTTGGTTATTTTATTAACTAATAATAAATTTTTTCTTATTTATTTTGTGAACTCTTTTTAATAATGTTTTTAAACAATAAAAAGTTTTTTTTAATTATTTATCAGTTACCAATAACATATTCGTGATCATAATTTATTTTCATAAATTAAACGAACGTCATTAAAACTTTACGTTTCTGAATTGACAATAAACAAAGTATCTTTTTAATAACATTAGTAAAATATTTACATCAAAATAAATCGTGCATTTTTTAAACTATTATGACAAAAAACAATTCATATATTTAAAAGGAATTTATATATTTAATTCCTTAAGCTAAAACTTAAAACACTTCATTTTCTTTACCTAATTTTTAACAGCAACAAAAAAATTATTAAACAAACTGTTTCTTTAACAAAAAATCTATTAGTTTACAATTGCGTTTAAATGCTTTTACTTTATTTCTTCTG
>NC_088920.1:39112500-39175000 GCF_038396675.1 Hydra vulgaris
GATACTAGAACAATGCGATGAGCTGGACAATCTGTTACCAGTAGAGCCACTACCTCTATTAGAACACTTGCTATTTTATTATAGTATCTTGAAAAAGATCTGACTGCCACTTGGAAAGTACATGCTATTATAGTACACTTAGAAGACTATCTCCAACTCAGGCCATTCTCTTGGAAGATATGCAGAGCATGCTTCTGAAACAACTCATGTTAAAATGAAGTTTTTCATCAATAGGTTCGATATTTCCTAAATGAGCTAAAAACATCTGACAAGAGAATTGCTGTTTAGTAGTGCAAACCTGTAATCAAAGAACCTTATCAAAGTTATATATTAATAAAAGAATTTTTGTCATTGATTTTTTAACTAAAATGTTGTAGTCTTGTAATATGTAATAAACATTGCATTATTAACTATACTTTTTATTTAAATACTAAATAAAGAAACAAAACCATTGAAAATCTTAGAAGGATATGAAATTTTTGCAAATTTTAAAACTAAATTTTTTCAAAAAGGGCCATTCATTAGATTTTTTAAAAGTTTGATCCTTAAAACATATGATATTAGTAACCTAAATCCATTGAAACCTCCGGGGTCATATCATTTTATACCTAAAACCTATATTTGTGAACTGTGCATCATCATCATATTTTTGCTTTTCTTCTTTTTTTTTTTGTTGAAGATATCTTAATACCTCTCAGTAGTAAGCGACCGGGGTTGATATTTGACCGGGGCCGGATTTGATAAAATATAGCTGTGGCCGAATTTGTGACCGGGGCTGCATAAACATTTATTTATCCTAAAGTATATTTTTTTTATTCAAAATTTATGTTATATTTTGTATATAAATGCATATATAAACATCATTATGATCAACATGATCATCATCATCATCATCATCATTACCATGATCATGATGATGATCATCATTATAGTCTAATCATCTTCTCATTCAACAAATACTACACTATATAATTACTAAAGCTTATATAAATATGAAAAGATTTTGTATGCCAGCATCTAAAGAAATAGCAAACGTATATATTTATATCCATAATATGTATGCATAAAAGCATCTCGGAAGCTTTTATTCCTTCTGGACTAAAATTTTAGAAGCTTTTATTTCTGCTCTTCAATTTTAAGTCAAGCCTCATTCTACTCCACATTTTTCACCTTCTTGAGCAGTTGATTTATTAAACATTAATCATATTTTTCATCTTTTTTACAAGAATATCTTAAGAACAAATGTCTTGTGTTCTCTTTAGAACAAATTTCTTTTTTTTATTCAAAGAAGCCAATGTAAAAAGGTGGCCATACTCTTCCTGCCAGTTAAACAGATTAACCCATTTTTAAACATCCAAATCACTCTGGCTTCTAATGCTAAAGTTAATTCTCAGTTAAATACTTCTACAGTTTGTGCTTCTGATAAGATTTCCATTATAGTCTTAAAAAGTGTTCTCTAAAACTCACTTCAATTTTATCTAAATTTTTAAAAAGTGCTAAATAATTGGTTCCAATTTTTCAAAACTCTAGAAAACACTTTGACTTCTCCAACTATCCTACGATTAGTCTTTACTCTGTTATTAGTTTCTTTTTATAAAGGTTTTAAGGTTATTAAAATATTTCCTTCTAACTACATTATTAAAGTTACTCTTAAAAGCCTACACTCTTCTTTATTTCAAGTAACTTTAAGGGTACCACAAGGTTTTAACTTTGCTCCTATATTGTTTCTTATCTACAATATCCATCTTCATGAAAATTTCACATCTAAAGTGTCTCTATTTGCTGCCGACTCAACTTTAATCTTGAGTCGTCAGCAAATATGAGCCACTTTAGATATAAAATTTTGATGACTCAACTATACTCTTGTCTTGACAAAAAATCTTTACTTTTTGATTGTTTAGAACAAGCAGCCGATTTTTAATCTGATCTCTCTTCTGTAATAAGGCTTACAGTGGCTTATGGATTTAAATTCTGGACTAAAAATCCAGCATTTTTGTTATAAAACTAAACTCATTTATTTACTGCAAAAAAATATTGCAATAATGTTGGCATTCCGATATTGATGAATAACAACCCTCTTACTCTCAGGCAAAGTCTAAAAGCACATTGTAAGTTAAATTAGACCTGCTTTATCTGCCAAGCTTCTCTTCCATTGTTGTAAGGTTGCATTTATTTCTTTTTTTTACAAATACCATCATGGTCAATGCTCAAACAAGCTATCATCTTTATTACAATAAACCAAAACTCATTCTTATTGTTTCTTATTCAACAAGTTGCATCCTTTTACTGTATCTGTCCCTTCAACCTATAAAAACTTTTATTAGACCTGTTTTTTTTTCTTGCACATCAAAAAAATCTTATAACTCTAAGCCATCTTTATATTTTTCTTTTATATACAACCAACAACTTTTTGCATCTTCAGTTAATCATTTCCTTGTATTTTTACTTATTCTCTATTTCAAAGTAACTCATAGCTTAATAGTGGTTGCTTGCAATCTTGTTGGAAGTAAATAAGAGTTTGAAAATATATAAATATATGTCAGTACTTAATAAATAGTAAATGTAAGCATAAAATTATATTATATAAAGTATTATAATTTTTTTTTTTGCCCTGGCTATCAACCCCTATAAATCTTATAATTTTGCCGGGGCCAGGTTTGAAAAAAGTCTCATTTTGTTACAGTAAAATTGCACAAATGCAGAAAAAAAAATTATAAAGTTGAAGCACTGTGTTTGAAGTGTGTGTGAAGCACCAGTATTGCACAAATGCAGAAAAATTTTTTATAAAGTTACCAGTATTGAATCAACAATATATTGAATCAAATATATTATTAAATACTATAATATCGACTTGTTAGATTGATGCCTACAGTCTTCAATGCAAGAGCAACTGTATGAGTTGCTTGTCATGGTGTGGTATTTGTCTGGTCTAAGCTAGCCACAATCAATCATAAATCAAATGCCTGTTCATTTTTGCAGTAGTGTTTAGAGCAGGTTTTACTGTAGCTGAAACTAAAGTCATTGCTTTTAATTACATCCTAATACTGGCAGATGCGGTAGTGGTGCTAGCTGATTTCTACTTTATCTTCCTCTCTTACCTCTGCAGAAATTTTTATCATCATCAGTCAATACTACAGACTCATAAACTTTCTGTTTTTTTTCCCTTTATTTCTTAAAATGTCTAATCCTCTTCATTCATTATTATTTTCATCTCTGAATTGCTGACTTTTGATCTCTAATCCTCAAAAAAGTGCCAATCATCTTCAATAAATACTAAAGTAGCCATGGTGTAGTGGTTAGAGTTCTGGCCTAAAATCTGGGGATCATGGTTCAAAGTTGGCTCTGACCATATATGCATCATTGGTAAAGAAGGAGGAATGAGCTGAAACAACTGAAAACTGGCAGGATAAAATATTAAATAGCTTTTTCAAAAAAAAAATTGTGTAACAAAAGTTGTTTAAGCAATTGAGCCTGAGGATTTGGCCATTTATAAAAATTATCAAGTTAAGCAGTAAACATAATATATTGTATACTTTATACAATTTAACTTTATAAATTGTATTATTAACAATCATTGGTTGTTATTAAAACTTCATATGAGCAAATAAGAAATGCCCTATGAAAAAGTAAAATGATTTAATAATCTTAAGCCAATTGCATACTGATGAACCTTAATGAAACCGTTACCTGGAAGTCCTGTAACCTAGATGTAATTTAAAAAACCTTGTATTAAACTTGTTTGATAAATTTTATTAAATTGCTAGAAATAAAAACTTCAAGTCATTACTGTATCTATCTAGCTGTATGTATGTATGTATGTATGTATGTATGTATGTATGTATGTATGTATGTATGTATGTATGTATGTATGTATGTATGTATGTATGTATGTATGTATATATATATATATTATATATATATATATATATAAATATATATATATATATATATATATAAATATATATATATATATATATAAATATATATATATATATATATATATATATATATATATATATATATATATATATATATATATTAATATATATATCCGATATATATATATATATATCTGATATATATATATCCGATATATATATATATATACACATATATATATATATGTATATATATATAATATATATATATATATATATATATATATATATATATGTATCTATATATATATATATATATATATATATATATATATATATATATATATATATATATATATATATATATATATATATATATATATATATATATATATATATATATATATATATATATATATATATATATATATATATATATATATATATATATATATATATATATAGCCCTCACTTTTATGAAATATATCTATATGATGTTTTTTTATGAAGTCTATATTGTGTTTTTGATTTTTTTTCAATTTATGAAATCTTTTTTTTTAGTTGATAAATGTATCAGCATTTATTAGCAAATAATCTTTACTGTTTGTAATTTACCATGAGCATTGTTGGGCTGGCATACTCTCATACATTTTAAAAATAACTTTATTTCCTATTTCAAATAAATTAAAAACGGAAAAACAAACATTTTATTTATATTCTAAATAAAATAATTGAAGACCTAAGATCAAGAACGTCCCAAGTCAAAAAATAAAGATTTTTCAGGAGATTAAAAAAACAAAAAATAATTTTTTTTTTTAGTTATTCAAAAAAATATACAAATGAAAATTACTAATTTAAATTAAGTGAGTCTAGAGAGATAAAAGATAAGTATTTTTATAGGATAAACCATTGAAGCTTGTTCAGTGAGGGCTAATAAACAATGCGGTACTTAGGACGTTCTTGATCTCATATGTCAAGGGGGAACGAAAAATAAGAAATAAATGTCTACATATTAATCAGCTCAAAAACATAAAGTAGAATAAAAAAATTTAATAAAAGCTAGTAGAATATTAATACTGTTATTAAAAGTAAAAATATTCCGAATTGCGCAATATTTTTTATCCGAATTGCACATTTTTTTTTATCCGAACTACTCAATATCTAAACAATTTCACAGAAGTTTCTATAATTATACGGAAAGAAAAAGTAACGAAAAAATGAAATAAAAAATATATTTTGCAAATTATTGTGTTTTTATAGTTGGCAGAACTAAGAATTTTTAAAAAGCTTGAGGAAACACTACTTTTAATGAAAAAAAAAGCAAAACCATAAAATTAGTAAAGTTTTGGCCCATTTTTTCAAAAAAAACTTTACTCACCCGTCCACTCCCTTCTAGTTAAGGGCTTTGGGCGTTTATAAAAGTTATATGAATATTGTTATAAAAGAAAAACAGAAAGAAAGTACAGATGAGACAATAAATGCGATTTTTTACTAATAGCTTATAACCACTGAAAAACGTAACGTTTAAAAACAATATTGTTGACAAAACGACCTAACGAACGTTAGTGAACACTGTATAGTGCAAACCACAACAAACTAACTTAGCGACGTCAGATCAAGAAAACTAGATAGAAACAAAAAAGAAACAAAAAACCTTATGAGATTGTGATATGTCTAAACTTATCTAGTGGTATAGTTCAGTACATACAAACTAATATACTAAGAAACTGTTGTTCCAAATGTTTCGGCTATCAAAATGTTTATTCATCCAACTCAATAATCTCACTATTTTATTATATCACAAACTCATTACGTTCACTATTTTGGATGGAAAGTAACGACTGATAAAACAATTTAGCCTCATCACTAATAAACTTGTTTAGTTTTTGCAAATCTTTGAATTTGGTAGATTTAATTGGCAAACTGGCAGTGTACATCGAGACGGTTGGCAATGAGGGATTTCCATTAGCTTTTTCATTAACAAAACATTTAAAAACAGAACTCTCCGTGTCCAACGAAACTGCAACCATATCTTTGTGCAAATTGGAATATTCAAAAATAAAATAACTACTCACTGCAAATTTTTCTTTATTAGCCATAATCGTCTTCTTAAAGAAAGGTTGAAAATGACTTTGGTAATTCTTAATATCAGCGCCAGAAATTCTGACAACAGGAAATTTTTGGGAGACGTCCATCCATTGCGAAGGAAGTTCAACTGTTTCTAATCTCCGTTTCATACCTTCAATGATAGCAAAATGCCTATCGCAGGACAGAAAACTGTGCCCACGAATTGAAAAATAATGCACAATTCGTTGAAAGCGCCCTAACTTTACCAAAGTATACAAAAACTGAACCATGGTTATATTGCGATTTTGTCCAGAGCAAGCGTCACTAAACAAGAAAACCATATTAATAGAATCAAGAAGCTTCTAAAAAATAATCGTTCAAGCAGCTAAGAACTTCATTATCGCCTCTCTTAGCAATATTTTCTGGCCACATATACATGGTGGATTTTTGAGAGGTGCTGGTTAACAAAGTAACAGCAAAGGTATAAGTCCAAAGTTGACGGGAATAAAATATATCGTTGACAGGTAAATGCGGTACTGGAATATTTTGTGCAAAGTCAAAAGTTATAACAACAATATTGTTGCTTAATGATGAAGAATCTTTACATTCTCTTATGTGAGAATAAAATCGTTTGGCTTTCCGCTTGTGAACAAGAAGACTGAGTTTTGCATTGTTACAAAGTGCCACATTCTTTTCATTAGCAATGCTGACTTTTAGCTCAGAACACTGACTGCATACATCCGCCTGTGGTCTACCAAAACCCTAATTAAAATGTTTTTTAAAATAGTCCCAGTAAAAATGATGTTTTATGCAGGCATTTACCTTTTCAACATCATTACCATCTTTAACTAGCACATAAGCATCTATTTCAAAAGATTCAAGGTACAAGGTGTACATCTTTCTGATGTTTAGCTCGCAAGATAAATAACGTCTTTTACTTTTGTTACTGTAATGAACTACTTGAGATGGAAACGAAGATATGATGGAATGAACATTTGCCACAGAATTTGGTGGCACTTTTTGCTGATTTCCATGCTGTCCCCTGCCATCTTTAGGAACTAATAGGTGACTTGCCAAATTAGAAATTCTTTTAACACAACTTTTTGTTACTCCATGCAAGGCAATAAAAGCAAAGCCACAAACATCTGCTTCCTTATTTCCACATTTAACAGTATACTTGCAACTTGTAGCCCGCTTGACACTCGTATTGTCTGTTCTAGGTTGCCTTCGCTTTATTTCAGCAGGTTTTATAAGCACAATTAGATAATTATCCTGTCCATTTTTTTTCACCTATGGTATTAAAAGATGTTAAAATAGCTTTCTTCTCCTTATTGCTGAATTTAGAAAAGCACATATGTCGGCAACGGCAGTCAACCCCTGTAGTCTTCATAGGTACCAAACTTTTATTCCAAGAAATAAATTCCTTACCTTCTGCTTTAGCACATTTGATTACATTGCGTTTCCACAACGGTTCATTCCTTGTCTGTTTTCCAATAACAGCAGACACACTACTATCAGAATCACTGCTTGTAATATCCATTTTCATTAACAAAAAACAATGACGCTGTAAAAAATAATGGTATTAAAAAGCTGTTGTTTATAAAGTCTATGAGAAAAATAATAATTAATTTTGAGCTGTTGTAATAATTATTAATAATTTTAAGCTGGTGTTTGTAACGCAAATATTAACCAATCAGGTTTTAGTAATTTCTACTAAAACCTGATTGGTTAATAATATTTGCATTATAAACCTGATTGGTTAGGCTTTGAATGATTTGTGTAAACGATAGCTATTGTGCTGTAGCTTTGTAGCCACTATAATACTTATTTACTTAAAATTCAATTCAATAAATTTAATTAATAAAAACACATTACTTTATATAACAACAGAAGTGTTCATATTCTGCCAGCTTTTAATACATCTTTTATATTGTTTTGTGTAATGCTTTGTTATATTTTAATCTGAGCTAATGAATGTGTTTTGTAGATGTTTTGTTTATGTTAGTGTTTCGTGCACATTGGACGTTAGTGTTCTTAAAGTGCTAATTTCACTGCTTCCAACATTAATAATAATTATTAATTATTAGGCAATAAATAATTATATTAGTGCTAATTAAATAATTATTATTTATGAAAAATTATTATAAGGCAATATGCGTAACTTGTCTATCAACATTATTGCACATTATCTCAATTTTCGATTATTTTAGGACGTTCTTGATCTCAGGTCTTCAATTGAAATAAAAAATATATTAAAGAGCATTTTATTTAAATTCTAAATAAAATAGTTAAAAGAAATAGTCTAAATGAAATAATTAAAATAAAATACATTGGCTGACTAAATAGGGAGAACATGCAAGGAGTGCTGTTACATTGACTATAGGTTTTGGTAAAGGCAGCAATAATTTATTTTTCTTTTTTCTGAAAAAACTTTATGGAAAAAAGTAACCAAAAAAATAAACAAATGTATATCTATAATTAGTTCTCGAATTGGAGAAAAAAATTAATGGGATGGTATTCGGTAAATTAAAAATACCATCCTGCCTAATCATTATTATATATAAAAAGGTGACAGGATAATTTATACTTTATAAAAAGGTGATGGGATGGCATCCTGCCACATCCCGCCCTACTTCAAACACTGTCTATAATATTATTATTATATTGATACCCTCATTGTTAAGTATATTAAAAAATCCTTGTTGGTTTATAATATAGGGGAAGTTGGGGTTCAGTGGATCGAGGGGCACAGTGAATAAGAGGCATTTTCTTAAAAATTTTGTTCATCTTGATAATGTAATCATTTTATGTGCTCTTATATCAGCCATCTTTATTTATAGTTGATACCACATAATTTTTGACTACCGGTTTTTGGTAGGTAATTTTGTTTTTAGCTAACTAAAGTAAATTTTCTTACTATCTTTATGTTTCTTATAGAGATCAGGGTTGAAATAATTTCAAAACTTGAAGTTTTTCTTTTGAATTATTAATATTAATGCTTCCTTTTAGTAATTTAGCTTTCCTTTTAACAACACTCATGTCCCAAGAAATTAGAACTTAATTTGTTATGGTGGGGTACAGTGAATTGGGGTATAGTAAATAAGGTTGATTCACTATGCCCCATTAATGATCTTAAAGATTAAATTCATGCATTTAACTACATGAAAATGAATTTATTAATTTTAAGGTATGAATAATATTTGAATAATTATTTAATTTTTCAACACTTTTATAAGTTTTGCTATCAATAAAACTTTTTTTTTTCATCTCAATTTTCAAAATGTCTGTTTTTTCGATTTTATATTATTCTAATTAATAAAAGTATGCCAAAAGTATAGTGTACAGTGTCTTTACTCCCTCAACCTCAAAGTTATTTGGCTATGCCCCTATTCACTACAATTAATTCACTTTAAACCTATCTGTGAGCCCAACTTCCCCTACTTGATAACAAGGATAGCAATATTTCCTTGAAATATCATTAAAGTATATGTATATATATATATATATATATATATATATATATATATATATATATATATATATATATATATATATATATATATATATACATATATATATATATACATATATATATATATACATATATATATATACATATATATATACATATATATTTATATATATATATATATATATACATATATATATATATACATATATATATATATACATATACTGATGTACATATATATATATATATATATATATATATATATATATATATATATATATATATATATATATATATATATATATATATATATACATATATATATATATATATATATACATATATATATTTATACATATATATATATATATATACATATATATATATATACATATATATATATATATATATAGTGTTTTATATATATATATATATATATATATATATATATATATATATATATATATGTACATCAGATCAGCAAATAAAATTTGATACCAAGGTCTTACCATAAAACATAGAAATGAGGTTGCCATTGCCGAATGCTGACTCTAATTCCGAGGGCTGTATATATATATATATATATATATATATATATATATATATATATATATATATATATATATATATATAACCCCTAACTGGTTGTCAGAAAGTTTTTCCATATTTTTTTGACAAAAAGTAAAAATTAAAATACAAGACCGGAGTTTTTTTTTTTTATTACTTGATAGACCGCCTGCCCCAACCAAACCCTCAGTCGATGTAGCAGCTCTCCCTTGCGAGTTAGTCTATAAGAGAGTCGATGTAGCAGCACTCCGTTGCAAGTCAGGCTATTTGTCAGTCGATCTAGCAGCACTTTGTTGCGAGTCAGGCTATAAGATAGTCGATGTAGCAACACTCCATGCATGATTTACAGTAAAAAATATAAAAATAAAAACATTTTATTAAAAAAAATAAAAATAAAAACATTTTATTAAAAAAAATAAAGAATAAAACATTGTTTATATTATTAAAAACATTCAGAATGTTTTAAAAACATTCTGGTCAATTAAATTTGCGCTTTTGCAGTTTTTTTAAAAAACAATTAATTTGTAATTAAATTAATGGTTTTAACTTTCTGACAACATGCAAAAGTCAAAAGTAATTAAAAGTGACGTATTTGTTGGCATAAGAATTATTTTTTTCCTTCCGTACTCCCAAATGCAACAATCTATAGAACTATATATATATATATATATATATATTTATATATATATATATATATATATATATATATACACTTATTTATTGTAGTATATAGACTTTATTTTTTACAATAGCTTATGAACACTTGTGTTCGAAATGGTAATTATGAAGAAGCACTGGATCTTATGAGATTTGTTCGGAGCCTAGAGAAAAAGTTTTTTTCCATTCGAATTCTAGTGGTAAATTATATTTTCTTTGCTGATGATGTATTTTTGATGATGAATATATTTGAATATATGAATATATATGATGATGAATATATTTTTTCGAAAATATGAACTTGAAAATAAATATATTTTTAAAAATATATACTATAAGATATAAAATGGTTCTAAAATGAAGATTTTAAATTTACATCATCTATGATATCAAGCACTTATTTTAAAATAATAAAAATTAGTTAACAACTGATTTACTGAGATATTTCTTATTAAAATACTTAAATAACATTAAATAAATTTAAGTAGTTATTTAAATTTGTTTTATTTTTTTATTTTATTTTTAAAATTAAAGTGCTCTCTAAGCAATAAAATTATGTAATACCTCGCAACTATAGCAATTTAATTTAATGTCTTGCAATTAAAGGAATAGTAAATAAAAATGATATCTTTTGTTATATATATATATAATTTTTATAGTTTTTAATTTTTTTATTTTGTTAAATTTTAAAATAAAATTTAACATAATAATAGTAAAAATAAAAATATTCTCTGAGCTTTTTTTATTTTTTTTATCTTTTTCTATCTTCTTGATCAGGCTCATTCTATTACCATGGTTTCTTATTATTACTTGTTAACCAAGATTCTTTTTGTGATTGTTGTTGTGATGATTCTTGACTGATGTTTTTTATCTCTCTAATAAAAATTGCGCCACATAGATAATCTTTTTGATTTAAACAGAAAGGTTCTATTGTGCATTAGATGGAAGTAGCAAGGAAAAGACCTGTGAAAAAATTTAAAAATCTTTGATACATCAAGTGGTCTTGATGTATCAAAGATTTTTAAATTTTTGATATGTCAAGTCTGTAAAAGTTTTTAAAGTTATTGAATCTTTTCTTGCTAACTGCAGTATTAAAGTTGTTCTTGGTGAACAAAACTTTTCTTCACTTCCTATAACTTCTGGGGTACCACAAGGCTCCATCCTTAGTTCTGTGGAAACCAATTATACAATCCATTACAAAGGATTGTATATATGGTTTCTATCAATCAAAATCTTCTATCAATCAAAATTCAATCTTGTTTTACTTATTATTCAGCAAAGTTACATCTTTTTACTGCAACTGTTTGTTTATGCTTTAATATCTTTTTATCTAGTTTCCTTGAAAATCAATAATTAAAACTCTTGCTTTTTTTTCCAAAGTTTTGCTCCAAAAAAACGCAGATCTCCAGTTGTGAACTTTAACTACTACACAATGACATTTGCTTTCATGTTGTCCTGACTGACAAATTTTACATTTGTTTAAATCTTTAGTCAACTGTTTTTGTGCTCTTTAATTTTCTTTGTTTCTTTCTGTTAACTTCAATCTTGCAGCTTTTTGGAAGTAATATTGTATAAAAAATTGATTGAAATAAATATCTGTAAAAATATTTAAATTTCTTTACAAATTTATTTTTTAAGAAAATAGAAGTCAGTAGTCTAAAAACTCACAGTTTTCTTTTTAGGATATTGGATCCAAGGTAAACAGTTTTACGCAACTTATGTTAAACCAACTACTAGAGCAGCTTCGTGATAATATCCAGCTTCCTGCTTGTTTAAGAATTATAAGCTATATTAGATTGTTGGATGTTTTTTCTGAAGCTGAACTCAGGCTGACATTTTTGCAAGTTGGTTTAGTTTTTTTTTTTATCTTTTTTTTTTAATGATAATAAATATAATTCTAAAATATAAATCTCAATAAGTTATAATTTACTCACAAGTTTAATGTTTATTTACTGGAAGGATTGTTAATTTTTATTTACTTTATGAATAATAAGATAAGATATTTTTAATATAGAAAGAAAGTAATGATAAAGACAATAATCAAAAAGCAATACAAAATGATAAATAATTCTAATGAGATCAAATAATACAAAATATTACCAACAATCCAGGATGTTTAAAAATATATTTTATTTTGACTATATATCAACTTCTACGCTACTTGATACTAAATAAACAGAAAAATTAATAAGTTCTATGTTCTTTCGCAATATATAAAAATTATTTGCATAAATATGTTTCCTTTGTTTTTGCATAAAAATGAAAGTTTTTCTTATTTATTTAAGTTTAAAAGGTGTTGATTAATTGGCAATAAACTGAATACCAATACACAATAATGTTACGGTTAATAAATAATATTGTTATTAAGGATTGCTATTGTTATATTAGTAAGTGATTGTTAGATAAAGTTTACAAAGTTATAAAGGATTGTTAGTAAAGGATTATTAAATTAATAAAATTAAGAGTGTAATTTAGTCAATGTATACATCAACCAGAAATTTAAACTTATTTTTGCACAAAACCTGTATTTTTTTCTTATGCAGAATTAAAAGATTTGTAATAAATATATATATATATATATATATATATATATATATATATATATATATATATATATATATATATATATATATATATAATTATTAAAAGTTAATATTAAAGCAAAACAGTAACATAAAGGTAATTCAAGTGTTTGATAGAGTATATGTTAAAAGAAAAGAAAAAAATTCAAAGATCCCCTTCAGATATGGCAACAGTATTCCATTAAGGGACGGATTTGTAGTTTATAGAGATAAAGAATAGAGTTCAGAGTAAGAAAGTGGCAAGCTGAAATAAGACTTAGTTGAATGACGAGTAACGCAAGATTAAATATTGCTAGATGGCACTAAAGACACTAGCTCTCTAGAACAGCACCCATTGTAGTATTTATAGAAAAGAGAAAGACAAGCAACATTCTGACAATGTGATAATGGTTGAAGCTTGCCCGCAAGAGCCGGGAATAACTGTTTACAATGTGTTTTTGCACCTTATTCTAAATGAGAAAGGGCATCATTCGAAGATCTGCTCCAAATATGACAACAATATTCCATACAAAAACAAAATTGAGATTTATAGAGATCCGGAGTAAGAAAGTGGCAAGCACAATAAAGAGATGCAACCTTAGCAGATGCTACAATTTGCGAGGAAGGATTCAATAGTCTTAAAGACATTACCTGATATACCGTGTCAGGTAACGTCTCGACTTTAGAAATATCAAGAGCAATACCCTTTACCTCTCCACATTTATCTGATGCACATTAAAACCTATTGGTTATTACTGTTAGCAAATCAGCTGTAGAACAAGAAGATCGAAATCCATATTGATGATCAGTAAGTAAGTTATTATATTCAAGATGAGAGATGAAGTTTTTCTTAATTAAAGACTAAAAAAATTTGCTTATGATAGGAAGAAGACTAATGGGATAGCAGTTAGGAGAGTCAGATCACTCTTCAGAGATTTTGAAACTCTGATCACTTGTTAAATAGTTTTAAAAGTATAGACGAAAGCTCTAGAGAACACTTTTGCAAGACTATAACAGGTATGTTGTCTGGGCCACAAGCTGTAGAAGAATCTAAGCTGGAAATCACTTTAGGTACAGAAGCTGGAGTGATACCAATTTTAAGCAATAAACCAACCTGTTTGTTGGTAATATCAGGTCAGGTGTGATTACTAGAATCAAGAGATAAGATTGATGAAAAGTTCTTAGTTCAAGAGATAAGATTGATGAAAAGTTCATCAGCTTTGTCTTTAGGTGAGGTAACAAAATTTTAACCATGCAAGTGATTTGTCTTTATTATAGATACTGTTAAAGATTCTCCAGAATTCTCTAGAGCCAAATTATTTAGTTGAAATAAGAGATTTTGTGACCTGAGAATAGCGGACTTTAGTGTTAGGTAAAATCTTTTTACAATGATTTCTAGCAATAGTAAACAGACATCTATTTTCTGGAGAATTGTTTTGGCGATAGATATGGAAGTAATGGTTACGATTGAAAATTGCAGCAACACAATGAGAGGAAAACCATGGAGAAGAGTGAGGCTTGAGTTGGAATTGTCGAGAGAAAATAAAAGATTTCATGCCAGCCTAAATCCAAGAAGTTACATAAGCAGCGCATTTCTCAGCAGGAAGATTTCTACCCATGGCATACAATTTGCAGTAGTTAATGTTCTTTATAAAAATAGAGAACTCGATGCAAATCAGCTAGAGTTAGGAAATTGAGGAAGATTTACTGGGCAACAAGCATGAAAATGTAAGACCTAAAATTGTACTTGACTTTTTTTATGACTAGCCCATAATGAATTTCATTATGGGCTAGTCATAAAAAAAGTACACAAATTGATACTAATATTTAGACGATTACCTACCAAGAACATCTTCAAAAAGTATATTGAAGCTGGATTTGGAAAGCAGCTATCATTAATGATAAACTGCGAGGCACAGTGGAGCAGCCTTCTGTTAATGCTTAAACGATTTTAAAATGTAAGGAATTGTATTCAAAAAAGTTTATTCAATATTTACCCAGTCTACGGTAATTCTTTTGCTCTGTCACATGATGAAGTGACAATAATATAAGAGATTATTACAACTTTATCTCTCATTAAAACAATGGTTGAAGCACTTTGTTGCTAAGATTCTAACCATTTATATCCAATATTATCCTAATAATTTTATGCTTACAAAGTTAAATGATGCTGACAATAACACAAGCAAGGAAATGTGTACAGCTGTATGAACAAGGAAATGTTTTATACGCGTGAACATCGAACTGATATGAGTGGACTATTGCAATACCTGGGTAATGTTTAAAGCTCCGTTATATTCAATGAAGAAATAGTTATGGTGTCTTCTTCATTTAAATGTTGAAAACTTTTGGTAGAATTGCTGGAAAGATTAAATATTTCCATTCCTGCTCTAGTAAAAGCATAAGTTGAGTCTGACATACTAGATTTGGTTGAGGAACCTGAAATGGTACCCGAGTCTGTAAGTAATCCTTTAAGTATTAAAGAGGAACTTGATCGTGTTTTTAAAGAAGAACAATCGCTGATGCAACCAGTTAGACATGAGACATTGTTATCAAAAATTTAAAAAGAAATGACACAATTTGAATATGGTGGTACACCTAATGATTATTTAGGAAGTGCTTGTTTATTTCTAATGACTGTGAATCCGACAAATGTTGAAGCTGAGTGGGCATTTACTTCTGCTGGACTGTTCAATACAAAAATTCATAACCGTTTGGACAATGAAACTTTAAATGCATTGTGCTTCCTTAAGTCACACATAAAACATAATATATTTCCTTATTTCTAACATAATTATTTCGAACATAATTATTTCTAACATGATTATTTCTAACATAATTATTTCTAACATAATTATTGCTAACATAATTTCTTAATAGTAATTAACATGTTAAAAGTTTTTCTTCCATGCATGTAACAATGTAAACTGACCAAAATAGTAGGGTTGAGTCATAGAACTAGTAGTGGGGTTGGGGGTTGAGTCATAGTAGTGGAGTTTAAGAATGGGTATTGGAGTTTAAGTTCAAATTGAATGTGTACTGGTTATTTAAGATTAACAAAAACAAAAAAAGTCTAGAAACTTATTTTTAGAAGTTATGCTTTTTTTTATTGGTTAGAATGTTTCATAACAATTTACAATATACATGTTTCATTTCAAAAGTAATATATAAGTAAGCAAAACAGGTTGTTTTTGTTTATTAAATTTTTTTGTTATTCCTAAACTTTACAAAAAGATAATATATGTTAGAAAAGTGTTAATTTTGCTGTCTGTTTGAATGTCTAAAATTATGTAAACAACTTTTAATATAGTTTTTTAAAACTTCTTCATCAACAATTCAACTCCACAAACAATCAACAAGGACAACTACAAATGAGGGCGCTACTCATTTTTGTTTCATTTTTCTAGTTATTATTTTTTACACTCTAATTTGTCAAATATCTTGAAATATCTTATAGGGAAGAGAGCATGAGAAATAAAAGAATCAGAAATGAGAGAATGCAATTTAATAGTTTTGCCTTTTTTATTTTAAATGAAATAGCAAATACATATTGTGCACACCAGCCTAAAAATTACAAACAGAGAAGACTATAGCTGTTTGCCTATAAATATTGAGGTGAACTTTAGACAAAATTGTTGAGCCCTATATACGTGTATATGTGTATATATATACACAAATATATATGTATGTATACACATACACATATTTGTATGTATACATATATTTGCTATTATATATATTAAAAATGATTTAATATTTATTAAATTTATTTGTGTTATTTGTGTGTGTATATATATATATATATATATATATATATATATATATATATATATATATATATATATATATATATATATATACGTATATATACACATACACTTCCTGATGAACCTACTGATGGAGAAACATGTTGTTGAAGACAACTAAAAATTAGATGAGTGTTTTTACTACTTTTACATATACATATATATATATATATAAATATATATATATATATATATATATATATATATATATATATATATATATATATATATATATATATAAATATATAAATATATATATATATATATATATATATATATATATATATATATATATATATATATATAAATATATATATATATATATATATATATATTCATACATACATGCATACATACATACATGCATACATACATACATGCATACATACATACATGCATACATACATACATGCATGCATGCACACACACACACACACACACTTATTATTTGAAATGGTATAGTTCAATCTTATTTTACCATAACTTTAAGAACACTTATAAAACATTAATTGCATTGCTGCCTATGAAAAAATATTAAATAAAGCCATTGCTTTTAAGCTTATTTTTCAAGAGTACTTAAAATATACCTTCTAACAATACCTTCTAAGGATAGAAGTGACTTGAAATATATTCTAAGGATAGAAGTGACTTGAAAGTTCACACACACACACACACACACACACACACACACACACACACACACACACACACACACACACACACACACACACACACATATATATATATATATGTATAATATATATAAACATATGTATATATATCTGTGTATGTATGTATATATATATATATATATATTTTTTTTTTTTATTACTGATATATGATATATGGTGTATTTTTTATATTTTAATATGTATAGTTTTGACACTTAATTTTAAAATCAGTTGTTAAAAAATAATATTTTTTAGTTTTAATTTCTTAGGCAAGAGATTCTTGGTTAAAGAGTTTACTGCTGGATATACCACAAAATGATGGTTTGATTTTTCTTTGTGTTGGCATTACACATACATTAATGTATCCTGGCTAATTTTGACACCGGCATACCGGTTTAAGTGTCTAAATTTGCACCCAAACTTAATTTTATAAACACCCAAGTACTTTAATAAACACCCAAGTACTTAATTATGGATATAATTTTTGCATAAGTTCTTTGCATTATAAAAAATAAAAGGAATTATATAAAATATTGGATAAAAGAGTATAAAACATGCTCGATTGTCAATAATTTAGCGTTAATTGTGATTGACTCTGGATAAGTCAATGAAGTAAGAGTATTTTTTAATTACAACAAATGCATTTTTTTCTTCTATAATTTTTTTTTAATTAAATTATTTTCAAAATAAATATTAAAGAACAAACTTTTAATAAAATAATTTTTTTTTATAAGTTTTTTTACTACATTTTCTTACTACATTAATTACATGCAAGAAAGCATTTATTTTGCATTTTTATTTCAATTAATTTGTTTAGAATTTATTAAGATGTTTTTATTTTAGTTTATTTATAATTGAAATAAAATGTTTTTTTGATTTTTATATTAATTATTCTAAATTGAGTTTGAATAAAATCTTAGTTTTTTCTTTTAATTAAAATAGCGAATAGATATTGTGCATACCAGCCTAAAAATATAAATTACTGTAAATTACAAACAGCGAAGGCTGTAGATGTTAGCCTATAATATTAAATCAAAACAAAAAAATTGTTGAGCACTGTATACGTGTTTATGCGTATGTGTATATATATATATATATATGTATACATATATATATATATATATATATACACATACGCATAATATATACATATATATATATATATATATATACACATACGCATAATATATACATATATATATATATATATATATACATACATACATACATATTTTGTGAGGGGTTTCCGTGTGCTTTGTGCATGTGCTTTCATTGTGGGTTTGAACATTTTAACAGTTGATAAGTTTTATGATGTCATCATGATTAAAAGATTACTTAACTGATATAAATCTAACTAGTTTAAATCTTTTTTAATTTCGGCTGCAAAAGTTACAGATATAGCACTGTCATTAGAGTGCTGGCTTAGGAACCAAAAGGTCAGAGGTTCGATGTCAACTCTGACCATAAAAGTGGGGTCAGTGAGGAAGTTGGTGAAACCTCTTCATTAGCTGCTTTTTTGCAGTGGTCTATGACAAAAGTGTTACATCTTCTTGGAGCACCATACTATTATGAAAAAATCTACCAAATAGTATATACCAAGAAAAAATACTCAAAATAGTACACAGGAAATTCGTAATAAAAAAATTAGTATTGTAGAATTAATTTATTTTATAAAATCGTAAGTAAAAAATTATTTTTGAAGAGTTAATGTTGTATTTATTTTATAAAATATTTATTCGGCTGCAAAAGTTACAGATATAGCACTGTCATTAGAGTGCTGGCTTAGGAACCAAAAGGTCAGAGGTTCGATGTCAACTCTGACCATAAAAGTGGGGTCAGTGAGGAAGTTGGTGAAACCTCTTCATTAGCTGCTTTTTTGCAGTGGTCTATGACAAAAGTGTTACATCTTCTTGGAGCACCATACTATTATGAAAAAATCTACCAAATAGTATATACCAAGAAAAAATACTCAAAATAGTACACAGGAAATTCGTAATAAAAAAATTAGTATTGTAGAATTAATTTATTTTATAAAATCGTAAGTAAAAAATTATTTTTGAAGAGTTAATGTTGTATTTATTTTATAAAATATTTAGTTAATAAAAAATAAATTTTATATAATTAAATATATATATAATTAAATATTTATATAATTGAACATAATAAAAGTATATACAGATATAAAAAAGTTAATATGTTATTAAAAATTGAAGAATTGGCAGCTTTAAAAAGTGCAAATTATATTTACTGCTTTTAGCTTACACATACCTTGTGAAAGTAATAGAAGTGAATCGTGTGAACTTGTTTGATATAGTTACTCAGTATAAAGCTATTTTTTCTGATGGACATCCTAGTTATTCAAAAGATAAAAGCTATAACTTTGTACTTCAGTCGTGGATCACAAGAAAGGTCTGGATTTTTATTTGTTGGTTTTTAAAGGTTTTGAATTTAATAAAAAATAATGTTAAACAAGAAATCTGTTAATTTTACCTGCTTTTTTAGATTTCAGAGTTTGTAATAGTATTAAGCAAGATGTTAACACCAGAATTGATTTGTCGTGTGGAATCAATATATAGTCATTGTATGTATTTTGGTCTTTCATTTAGTCGTATTGGAGCTGATTTTAGAGGGCTTCTTGTTCCCATTTTTCAAAAAGTGATTCTTCACCATTTCAAACATACTGTTGATATTACCACAAACAGGTTTTTATTATTAAATATTTTTTTTTTTTTTTTTTTTTTCTTTTTGCAAATAGTTATTCATTATTAAATGTGTTTATTTTTTTTTACAAGTAGTTATTTATTATTTGAAATGGTATAGTTCAATCTTATTTTACCATAACTTTAAGAACACTTATAAAACATTAATTGCATTGCTGCCTATGAAAAAATATTAAATAAAGCCATTGCTTTTAAGCTTATTTTTCAAGAGTACTTGAAATATACCTTCTAACAATACCTTCTAAAGATAGAAGTGATTTAAAATACCTTCTAAAGATAGAAATGACTTGAAATATATTCTAAGGATAGAAGTGACTTGAAAGTTCACTTCTTTGTTCCAGCAACTTGACACATCGACGAAGTTAAACAATCTAATTAATTTTCTTCTACAATGTTCATCTGAGAAAATTATTCATTTAATAACTTCTGAATTAAACAGAAAACAAGCATATTCTTTGAGTTTATTTTGAAAAAGTTATTTTATTGATGTATAATTTTTTCTTCTCAATGACAGAGATAAGAGTCAGTTTAGATCATTAACTTAGTGAATATGTCACATTACACCAATGTTTCTGAAGGAGTTTAACAGTAATAAAGTAATCTTTGGAATTTATATTACAAGAATAAAATTAAAAGCTTTTTTTTGTGTGTGATATTTGCATTTTAATATGTTTTTTTGTGTGTGATATTTGCATTTTAATATGTTTTTTTGTGTGTGATATTTGCATTTTAATATGTTTTTTTGTGTGTGATATTTGCATTTTAATATGTTTTTTGTGTGTGATATTTGCATTTTAATATGTTTTTTGTGTGTGATATTTGCATTTTAATATGTATAATTGTTGAGTAAAAAATTATTTACTCTGATAAATAAAGTGTGTACACAAAATAAATGTAAAAGAAGAAAAACAACTAAAAAAAAGTACTCCTTAATTTTTATTTTGAACTAAGTAATAATTTTAATACAATAATATAGGAAGATCAAACATTAATAAAAAAATCAATTATTCCTATGGGAATCTAATAAAATTTCTAGCTTTTGCTTTAGTGGTACCCATAAGCTTGCAAATATAAACTATTTGATGCTTTTTTAAATGATATTTTAAAATCTTCAATGTTTCTGCAAAGCTTTTTTGTTTTTTTCATTTTTCTTTTTATAATAGCCCAGTACTTTTTAATAACTCTCAATTCTGGGCAGTTTAGAGGATTTTCTGTTTTAGGCACAAACTTCAAATTATTCTTTTTATACCATTCCATAGCTAGTTTACAATAATGAATTGAAGCTAAATCAGGCCAGAACACAGGTCTGTTGTTGTGTGATTTAATAAGAGGTAAAAAGCGTTTTTGTAAACATTTTTAACATATATTTGACCAGAAAGTGTGGACTGAGAAATATAAGGTGCTAATTTTTTGCCACAATTGCAAATTGCTTGCCAAATCAAAGCTTTTTTAGCGAACTTGTCATGTTTTAAGTATTTAAATTTCATATCTGCTTTTCCTCTATATTTGGCAATATAATAAACAGCACCAGAAATTTGTTGATGATCGTACTTGATATAAGTTTCATCGTTTTCAATAATACAGAAATTTTTAGAAATAAAATTGTCATTCAACTTTCTGCCGTGGGTTCTTGCACTTTTTTGTTGAGTTTCAGAACAGTTGGGCTCTTTTTGTGCTTTGAAAGAATGAAAACCATGTTTGTTTCTAACTTTTGCAACAAAACTATGAGAAAATCCATATATTTTTGCATGTTCCCTTAGCAAAAAGCTTGGGTTATTCTTAAAACTGTTAACCAGTTTTCTAACTAGTTTTATATCTTTAAAACCTTCCTTTCTTTCACCACCAGATTTGCGTTAGATCAATTTTGTTTGAGAAAAGCGTTGAATAACACAACTGGGTGTATTTGCAATGATTTTGCTAACGAATTGTAGCTACTATTAGGATTTTGTAAATATTTGTGCATAATTTTTTCTCTTAAGTCTTCTTCTTTTGTCATTTTTAAAACTAATTTCAAATTAAATCCAAAAACTTACATATTTTTTTGAAACCATAACACGTTGTAAACAAAATACCAAACAATTAAAAAGATTTTAATACAACCACTGAAAAAAATGACGTGCTTAATCTTTCACATTTATTTCGTGTACACGCTTTATCTAAAGGTGTTTATGTATTAATCTTGTAAAGTTATAAATAAAAAAGTTATAATAATGTAATAAAAAGTTATTAGTTTTTCTTTATTTTCATCCTTACCTTTGAGTACAAAATATATCTTTGTCTTTTTATTATTTTATTTAAATTTTTAAAAAGTAATAATGAAATAAAGATACAAATATATATTGCTTATGTTTTAATTTTTTAACTCTTTTTAATTATTTCCTTATTTGGTTTGTTGCATATTATTCTTGCAATTTAAATTGTCATTTTCTATTTTAACATTTTTTTTTTGTCAATTTCTTTTTATAATATAAATTAATGATAAATTTTTATGTATAAATGTAAATATTTTTATAACATAAATTAATGATAAATTATGTAAGGTTGTTAATTATTTATATAATATAAATTAGTGACGAATTTTTATGCAAGGTTGTAAATTATTTTTATAATATAAATTAGTGTTAAATTTTTACTTGAGGTTGTAAATTATTTTAGTGTATAATGGTTCTAGGTTTAGAGACAACATTCGTGTTTATACAACTTTTGACCATAAAAGAAAGGAAAATGAAAAAGTAAGTTTTTATAAAACATGCTTTTTTTTTAATAAGAAAGAAATTAAGTGATTAATTTTTTCTTTTAAACAGTAAAAAAAAAGTAATAGCAAAATAACAATACAATAACAAAAGTTTTTTTTTTTTGAACTTATAAAATTATATTATATTTTTTTTATTTTAATTTCTTTTTTACTAGAAACTGTTCAAAAGTGATTCTTTTACACCTCCACATTATCTCCTGTGTTTTCCACCAATTGTGTTTTATACAAATGGCATTTTAGGTGCTTTTAATGATTTAAGACAGTTTCCAGCTCTCTCTTTTGTTTTTATTATTAAGAAAATCATTCAAAGTTCGTTAGAAAAATCAATGTCAGCACTTGAAGAGTGGGCAAGGTAAATTAAAAATTCTCCTTATTAACAAAATAACTTTTATGCAATTTAAAATAAGTAACGTTAAAACTAGAACAAGTTTTAGTTTTAACGTTATTATCTTGTTTGACAACTATTTCCCTATTTGCCAGTTTTTGTTGAATATTTGCTCTATTAATATTAAAAGATTCCCTAATTTATTTTGCATTAGTATATATATATATAAATAGTTGGATAGTAAACATTTATAAAGGAGGCACTAAAATGTGAAAAAATTTCTTTTATTATTTATTTATTATTTTATTTTATATAATTTATTATTTTATAATTATTAGTATTCTGGAATAATAATAATAGTAATAGGTCTTTGGTTGTAGCTAGTCAAAGCTATGTTTTAAAATGTTTTCTCTTAAACTTGTTTCATTTTTACAGGCTTTTTGATGCTCAGCTCTTTTAAAATAACTTTCTTTTTGGTCTTGTCAATATTTGCACTATTAGCACATTAGCATTTAAATTAGTATCTATGTTTGTGTTTAAAGTTAGTTTTATTTTATTGTTGTATATTATTCAAATTGTAATATTGCTGATAAATAGAATTTATAGAGTAAATTTTTGTAAAAATATTGAGATATTCATTATTATTAATATTGCACATATTGCCTTTGAGCCAGAGTACAACCTACTTTTGTGTTTTCAAAAATATTATTCAACATTTTTGAAAGCAAAAAATGTAAACTATTTCCTTCAGTATTAAAAAAATAGCTGAAAACATCTGAAAGCCGTAACAAAAATACAAAAAAAAAAAATACTAAAATCATTATTATAAGGATTTCAAATTGTTTCATAATACAAATTTTTAAAATTTTTTTTTAATCGATTGCTGGTTTTGACACTAATATTTTCAATTTTAAATTTAATAAAATATATATATATATATGAGTATATATATATATATATATATATATATATATATATATATATATATATATATATATATATATATATATATATATATATATATATATATACATTAGGGTGTCCATTATGCAAAAAAATTTCAAAACCATCCAAATTGAATTTTTTCCCGTTATATTGTTTGTGTACAGTGTAAAAAAAAGTTTTACTAAATTTTAATAACTATTCTAGAGCCCCCTCAAAGCTTCTAAAGATAAGCCCCAATTTCCTGTTTAACCCATTAGTGCCTGAGTTTTTTTGTTACATTTTACGATTTATAGAGATGGCACGAATGGGTTAAAACAGTAGCACATTTTTACATTGATTACAAATTTCATAAACAAGCAAATTAATATAATGATATTGACACAATTTAATATGTAATATTGACTGTTATAATTATTTTGCTGTTTCCTGTTTTAGTTAAATAAATTAAAACTGAAATGTTGACAAAAAGTGGTAAATTTGTAGAAACTGAGCTCAAGTTTTTGCCAACCAGTTCCAGTTGTTTGTCAGACACAACCGACCAGCCTTCACTGTCGTCATCATCATCAACAACAAGGCCTGTTACTCGTGCCTCTACTAAGTTTTGGTTATTTGGACACTCATCACCATCAATAACTGGTTCCAAAGTACCCGATTGCAGACAGGTTTTGAAATTTTTTCTTTTTTTACGACGCGATAAAGAAAATGTCTGAAGTCATGTAACAAATCAAGAAATTGGCTATATAGTAATTGACGCTGTTGTAACTTTCTGGAACATGGCACGCATCAAGACAAAGACAAGACAAAATTTGGTGTTAGATCTTTTGTGTCTCTGGAATGAGTGGAACCGCTTGTTGAAGAACAAGAATCGCGAAAGTGATGCTGGCGGAAAACGTGTTAACTTCTTAGCCAAGTTGGATAGTCTGATATTGGATCACCTGATGCCATACAGGAAATCATGAAATCCAGGCTACTGACTGTCCAAAAGAAAGATGATGATGTTGCATTCTATTTAGATAAAAAAAAAGACAGAAAGGTGACCATGGACGGACATGACAAAATCTTTGAGATTAAAGCAAATATGAAAGAAGTCAGATATAATTGGAAAATCATACTTAGAGATGAAGAAAAAGAAAGAGTAGAAAAAGAAGGTAGACAGGATGATCAGGATGATGAGGACATGGAAGTTAATGACGAAGAACAGAATATTAATGAAAATGTTACTCTTCACCTCCCCAAAAGAATTATGCAATGCAATGAAATCACTTCTGCAGCAGACAGGCTGAAATTGTCTGATAATAAAACAACTGATTGTATCTGCTGTAATTAAAGCTGCTGGTGGAAACTTGGACGATTTTGATATCTCCAGATTGACATCTCGTCGAAGTAGAATGTTAAATCGACAGAGGATTGCTGAGAGTGTTATAGATAATGTGAGGTTCAACCCACCCCAGTTTGGTGCCCTTCACTGGGACAGAAAATTGCTAAAAGACATACTAGTTGTGCAACATGAACAGTTAGCTGTGATTGTGTCGAGTGCTCCAGAATACAGTGAGGGAAAATTGCTTGGTGTTCCCGTTCTCGTTGATTCGAAAGGAGAGACTCAAGCAATGCAACATTGGATCTCCTAGAAGCTTGGGATCTAAGCGACAATGTTGTGGCATTGGTATTTGATACCACTGCCGGTAATAGTGGCATCCACAATGGTGCTGCTAAATTGATTGAAGAAAACTTAGGTCAAAAACTTCTCCATCTTGCCTGTCAACATCACATTTTTGAAATCTTTGTCGGAGCAGTTGGAAGAAATTATTTGGAAACATTTTTGGTCCAGAGAATAAATTCTTTGCTGAATTTAAAACTGCTTGGCCAGCATTGGATAAACAGTTGCCAATCAAAACTTTAGCTGTTGAAGGCACCTGGTTGCAAAACCTCAAAGAACAGACCATACAGCATTTGACACATCTACTTGCTAAGGAAGATGCTACAACATTTCCAAGAGATGACTATCGTGAATGTGTTGAGAACACACTGATCATCTTTGGGCAAACTCCACCGCGAGGTGTACATTTTCTTAAACCAGGAGCTATCCACCAAGCTCGGTGGATGGCATGTAACATTTTTGCGAACAAAATGTTCATGTTTTCTAAACAATTGCCTTATGATCAGAGGATGATGACCAAACTTTTTAGAATGAACAGATATCTTTCTCTTTTCCACACACCAGCTTAGACAGAAGTTAGCATTTTTGCTGATGCACCTATGAATGACCTGCAAGTCATCCACGACATGATGGACTACAAAGAAATAGACAAGGAAGTTGCTGATGTCATTCTTTCTAAAATAACCAATCACCGATAGGGTGGCTCTTAAAACAACATTTTTGAAAAAAACCTGTTCCTACCCCTTTACTTTGTTCTATATAATACTAAAACACTAGGTTTAAAATTTTTTTGAACAAAAAATTATTTTAGGGGTAGCTCAAGACCCTTAAAAATTTGACTGGTCCCTAAAATTTTGAAAATAAAAGTTCTTCTAAAGTATGTCAACCTGGTACTCAAAAGAAGCGAAATTATATAAAAGCTTTAAAAATAATAATCAATTTACAAAAAAATATATTTTATCTTAAATAAATGCATAAAAACTATTGTTTTTAAGCTGAAAATAAAAAAAGTCATTATTTTCAAGTTTTAAAAAAATATGCTTTTTTTGTAAAGTGATTACTGTTTTTGAAGTTTTTATATAATTTCGCATCTTTTGAGTACCAGGTTGACATACTTAAGAAGAACTTTTATTTTCAAAATTTTAGGGACCAGTCAAATTTTTAAGGGTCTTGAGCTACCCCTAAAATAATTTTTTGTTCAAAAAAAATTTAAACCTGGTGTTTTAGTATTATATAGAACAAAGTAAAGGGGTAGGAACAGGTTTTTTTCAAAAATGTTGTTTTAAGAGCCACCCTAATCACCGATGGTATTTGACAGAAGAGGTAGTTCCATTTGCTTTCTTCAACAAACATGTTAGTTCCACTGTGAAAAAAGATATGGCAGCCAAACTCTTGGAAATTCCAGTACCCAAAAAATTTTGTCTTGGTAAGCCAGTTTTTCATCAAATCATTCGTCAAACAGGTTTGTCAAATCTTCTGGGATCTGAATCTCACTCATTGTTCAGCATTCTTGGCATCAATACAGATTGGCTTGCTAAACCAATTGAACAGTGGACAGAGCAACCAGGATACAAAGAAGCTGAAAAATTTGTTTGTACGATAAAAGTTGTAAATGATACCGCAGAAAGGGGAGTTAAACTGATTTCAGAATTTGCCACCATCATAACTAGTGATCCAGAACAAAGAGAATGGTTGCTGCAGGGCGTTGAAAATCACAGGCAGCAATATCCTAATTTTGGCAAAAAAACTCTTGGACAATGAAACAACATTAATAACATTCAAAAAGACAGTCTTAATTTTAGTTTTGGGGTTCCCGTCTGATACTTTGACTATAACTGTTAACCAAAAATGCAGAACTAGCTTGGTCAAACTGGATAATTTAACATATATTTTGCAAGCTGCTTTTGTTTGGCTTGATTTCTGTGATTTAATTTCTAAATACTTGAAAAATGAGATTCACAATAATTATTTCTCTGTGTTTTAACTTAAAACGATACTGTTTTAAACAGGAAATTGGGGCTTGTCTTTAGGGGCTCTGAGGGGGCTCTAGAATAGTTATTAAAGTTTGATAAAAAAATTTTTTACATTATACACAAACACTAGAATGGGAAAAAATTCAATTTGGGTGGTTTTGAAAATTTTTTGCATAGTGGACACCCTAATATATATTTATATATATATATATATATATATATATATATATATATATATATATATATATATATATATATATATATATATACATACATACAACCCTCGGAATTAGGGTCAGCATTTGGCAATGCCGACCTAACTGCCTACTTAAAAGTGTTTGAGGTCAGCAAAAAATTGCCGACCTCATTTCGATGTTTTATGGTTAGACCTTTGTATCAAATTTTTTTTGCCAATCTCTAAAAGATTGAGGTCAGCAAATTATTGCTGACCTCAATTTTCCTATTTCCAAAGGTTGTATATATAAAACCTTTAAAATAAAACCTTTAAAAGAAGCATCAGGTGTAAAAACATATGGTTTAATGTTTCTATGTATATCTAAAGAATTTCTTTAGCTTTTAAGTGAAATTTTTTTAATGAAACGCAATTTTTTTAATTACAATAGTTTCTTTGTCTATTTTTTTTAAGTTTTTTTTTAAAAAAGAAAAGTAAAATATCTAAACAATGATAAATTTAAATGCCATCTTTTTTTTCATAGTAAAATAATTCAGTTTATCAGATGATAAATTTAAGATGCCATCTTTATTTTCATACAATAATTCACTTTACGCAATTCAATTTATATTTGATAGTAATATTTTACAACAATCTGTTTTTAATTATACTACAATAACATTAAAGTAAATTTATTACAAGAAAAAATATTTTCATAAACTTTTGTGAGTCTGCAGTCATGCTCTTTGTTGAAGATAAATAAAGAATTAAAAATAAATATTTTTGCAATTTTAGAACATGCCATAAACACAATTTAGATATTGAATTCAGAAAATCAAATTACATTTTAGGTTGGAATCTCAATCAACCAAAAATATTGAGGAAATTAGGATACTTTGTCATATGATTTGTATGCACTTTCTACCATTTATAAAACAGGCATTTGAAATGTTTTTTCCTGCAATACAAATGAATGAAATGATTGCTCGCTTACCTGCTAATCAAGGAACACAGTCGTTCTATTATTTTGATATCAAATACTTGCAAAATTATTTAAAAGACTTTGTGGATATTTCTACTTTAAATGAAGACGTTTTGACTGGAATAGAATCAAATAAAGAAACAATTGGAGTAGAATCAAATAAAGAAACGATTGGAATAGAATCAAATAAAGAATAAGTTATAATATTTTTGTTATTTTGTATATTCATATCATTTTGGTTTGCAAAATTAATTTTTTTTTAAGAATCTTTTACATTAAAAGCGTGGAATCTTTTTAAAAGATATTTAGATACTTTAAAACATTAAAACAGAAAATCAAAACTAACTTTATTCTAACTTAAATAACTTTTTCAAATTTTGAACTGTTTTTCTTTATTTATTAAATAATTTACTATTTTAAAATTTTTGAATTTTTTTCTTTATTTGTTAGAAGCAAAAAAAAATTCTTCAAAGTAACAATCGCTTTAAGTAGCAATTCTAAATGACTTTTTTAATGTTATTAATAGATAAAAATAAGATGAAAATAATAAAAAATGAATAATAAAATTTATATTTACACACTTTTCACAGCACAAAATCTATTGATAACACGAACATACACAGCATTAATAACACCAAAATACGCAGTATTAATAACACCAACATACACAGCATTAGTAACACTAACTCACAGAACACAACAATCTAATAAAACAAAGAACAATGTCTATTACACTAATTTAAAACTGTTTTACTCGAATAAGAATTGTTTTTAATTTGGTATAGTGTTTAAAAACATTTTATTTTATTTAAAATTATTATCATTTTTTTAAGAATAAAATGGATTTAATTTTAAGTTATGATGTTATTATAATAAATAGTTTGCTGTTAGTTTTAGTGGTTTATAATTGTGTTGATTTTTAAGTATTAAATATTTATAATCTTAATTGCTACTGTTGTTCTTTTGACTTCACCTTTAAAATTTTTTAATTTGTTTAATTTTTAAGATGAAGTCAATTAATTTTATTTAATTTAGTTTTTATTTTTTACTTTTCAGATTGTTTTACTTGCCATTTTATTAATGCTATTTATATAAGCGTTATTTTTATCTCATTTAATAAAAGTATTTTTATGCATGTTAAATAAAAAGTATTTTTATGCATGTTAAATGAAATTTTTTTTTTAAAGGTCAAGGTTTAAATTTAAATGTCTTAGAACATAAAATTAGCAAGATATATTTACCAATGTTATCTCTGCTAAATAATGAAGAGGTTATGCTTCCCGAAGAACTTGTTCAAAGTGTAAGTGTGTTTTAAAAGTTATTTTTTTAAAAAGAATACATGAATCTAATAATAAATATTTATGTAAGTAACATATTATCAAGCAAAAAGCAAAATTATCTTACAGATTCACCTTGATCTCAAATGAAATAAAATTAGAAAAGTTTCTAAAATAATAATTATTTTATAAAAAACCATGTTATCTAAAATTAAAAAATACTTTTATTTTTAAATAAAATGTTTTTTATTTTTAAAATTTTTATATAATCTTGCTTCATTTAAAATCATTTTTCTTCCAGGTTGCGCTCATTTTGTAAAAAAAATTTAATCAATTATTTTCTAATAATAATGAAATCAATCACCAAAATTAAAGATATTTAATTAAAAATGTGGACTATTTGGTTTTTTATTTTTGGTTTTAGAGAGAAAAGATTTTAAAAAAGCTTCTGCTAAAAAGTTTCACAGTTTTGTTTGAAAAAAAAAAAAAAAAAAGATAAAAAGCAAATTATCTTTTTGTTTGCCAAGAAATGTAAATACATTTAAAAATTTTAATTTGGTGTCAAGATCGAACAACTATTTGTGATTTAGAAATTTTTTGTTAAAATCATTTGATTATATTAATAATCTTATTGTTATATTGTTACTAGGAGGAAATTTTTCGAGAAGTTTTGAAGAAAGGGATTCAAGAAAGTTTAAATGATACTGAAAAAAGACATTTGATGGTAAAACTCTCTACCACTTCAAATTTATTTCAAAAGTTAATTAATATTATTTGATAGAACGTTAATGAATATTATTTTATATATATATATATATATATATATATATATATATATATATATATATATATATATATATATATATATATATATATATATATACAGGACGTATAGTAATTTTGATGTCTGTGCTAGCCTCCGTAGGGGTTGCACACAAAATCAGAATTGATAGCATTTTAGGGAAAAATAAGGTTATAATTAGTAATTTTCATCTTTATTATTTATTATTATTTATTTCACCATAAAGAAAAGTTTACAAAATCAGTTATAAAATATGACTGCTGTGGCAGGAAAAGTTCAGATGCTATAAAATGCATGTATAAAAATTTTTTTTTGTTAATCTTTGATTAAAAATATCTTATTTTCATTGTACTTTCATTGGCATTTTTTTACCTGGATTCCAATAAGTTTATTTGCAACTTCCAATTAGTTTATTAACAACTTAAATGTTTTCTCCTTGGGTTTTAATGGTCTATTACAAATTTATGACGCTTTTCATAGCTATATTTAATTTCTGATGCCTTTGTGACTATTCCAACAATTTTTTTCCATATTTTGACTATGAAAAGGATATTTCGGAATACCCAATGGACTGTTATTGGCCTTTAAAATATCTTCATTTGAAAAGACATTCAGTAAAAGTGGTGAATAAACGTCCTCAGTGTCCCAATTGAATTGGTTTCTCTGTAATTTTTGGCTCTAAGATTTAGTGTTTCAGGAAGTTTCAAATATCTACTGTGTTCACTAATGTTTCTGGACTTAAGTATTTTTTGTATAGTTTTCAGTTCTAACTTCTTTTCTTTCATCATTTACCATTGCCAATAATATTCTCTCAGTGTTGGCAAAATATGAATTTTATTTTAAAACTTGCTCCATTACTTCCTTTACATCAATAACTGCATTTCTTATTCATTGAGACATACTGTATATTTTGAGTGCCATCTATTGCCAAAAAATGTGATTTAATGGAATAATTCTGGTGTATACCATTGTATAATAATTGTAACAAGTCAACAAGTTCTTATGTCAGCATTACTGTAGAAATATGAAAATGTAGAACACAGCTTGCTCTTGTGAGCCACTGAGCATAATGAAAGTTTCAAGAAGAACTTTTAGATATTTATTTGAAATCTCTCCTGATTAAATAAATAAACAGATACTGTAAAATTATTTTTGATCTGATCTTAATGTACTGAGGATGTTTTCAGCATGTAAATGAAAAGCACCTTTTATTCTTTTGAAAGGAACTATTGCTAAATTAGTTAATTCTTCTAATATTTTTTTACCTATATCATCATTAAATGATGCTGGGTCAGAAGTTTCTTCCTCGAACACATGTTTAAACAGAAGTTCATTTCAATGACGCTGTCAGATGAGCCACTGATTAGTCTATCAAGTTCTGTTTCTATTAGTTTTATCACTTCTCCAAACTTACCAGTGTTTACTACAGTTGCATAACATAAGCATTTAAACACTAGACTGCCAGTTTCAAATATTAAACAGAGAATTTCATCAGCAATGCTGCAAGAAGTTCTATTATCAGGTCTTAGATGATCAATATAACTGCTGATTGACTCTCTAATTTTTGTAATATGTTCTTCTTTAACTGTCCATGTAGTTTTTATTGTATTGTCTTTTCATCCATCAAAACCAATGCATTTTGATTTTAAATTATCACATTTTCTTACAATTACATTTTTTTGTCCTACAGGAAATCTTTCTCATTCTACTTTTTTCCTATAAAGCATATTTGATTCATTTAGTAATCCTATGTTTCTTATAGCAGCATTAAGAATATCAGCAGTTGCTCTACAACTGACACGATAACGATCTGCCATGATTCAATTTATTACGATGAAACTGGTAGTTCATCATAAAAAGTCCTATTTTGATTGCATTTGTTTAAGACATTATCAGGTTCATAAAGTTTGTCATTTTCATCATCAAGTTCATCTAATTCTTCTTCATCTTCATCTAATTCAATACATTCCTCAGATTCATACAAATTATCATCAGTAGTGCGATCCATCTCTTTCTCTACATTTTTATGTGTATTTAACTGCTGTTGCCTTTTTACAATTGTGTTCCAATTTTTTTTAAAGTAGATGTGTAAGTATGATCAAGTGGTCCAAGTTGATTTATTGCATTGCTTTTGTCTAACATATGTATCCCATCTTTTATTGGCACTTTAAAAGTAAATCTGCACGACCATATATCAAAGATATTGACCATATATCAACGATTCTTTCAATCTGGCATAAAATTTATCATTTCTTCTTGAGTCTTCAAATTTTATTTAAATTGGATGCTTCTTCCATTAATCTACATACTTTTGAGAAAATTCCTTTTTTTAGCATGTCCATTTTTACATACATAAAAGCAATGTTTTACAACATCTCTTTTTGTAGGTATCATTGCTGTTGGAAATTTAGAACCTTGTCCAAGTGTTAAGTTGTCAGTATTACTGCTGCCATGATGTAATCAGTTGCTTTTTATTATTCATGTACTATTTTTAATTAATAAGAAGTAAAATATATACAGTATTGGACAAAACATTTGCAACCAACATCAAACAATGCTAAAAAGTGTTCCTAATTTTACATGTCTTAAAAACAAAACGAACTATACTACCAAAGCAAACAGTTCAGAAGTCTGGAGTCATAGCATGCCATGACATGAGCAATCAGCTGACAGGTGACACCACACAGGCAGAATTTCGTTGACAAGTGCCATTTTGCAGTGGACAAAACAAGTGCAACTTTTTTGGTTTGTTCCATTTTCTTAAGTCTGGTCCGTGTCAACGTCAGGAAAGTTTTTTAATAATTAAAGGAAGTATCCAGAAGTTTCCAGAAGCATGCAGAAGCTTCCAGAAGTTTCCAGAAGAAGCATCTGGAAGCATCCAGTAGCATCCAGAAGTATCCAGAAACATTCAGAAGCATCCAGACGCATCCAGAAGCTTCCAGAAGCATCGAAAAGAAGCATCTAGAATCTTCCAGAACAGGTTCACACAGGTTCATTTTACTATATAAGAGACATGTAAATCGACATGTAATTCAGTCAGTATATGGAAGTCAATCAGTCAGTATTATCAAGACAGTTTATCGAAGTGAGTTTTATCAAAGTGTTTTATCGAAGAACATCAATACAAGAAGTGAAATACAACAAGTGTTTCATTACATCAATACAGTCCACATCCAACCAAGACGTTGTGTTCCACAGAGCATTATTGTATCATCACAAGGTAAATGTAACACGGTAAGCCTTGAGAAGCGTGATTATTTATTTTTTATATTTTTATGAATTCAAGTGAAAAAATGGCTCCCGACAATCTTGGATTGAAACTAAGAAAGAAAATTATTGGCGATTACGTAAGTGGAATGTCACAAAAAAGTCTTTGTGATAAATATTGCGTGAAAAAATGGACCGTATCAAGACTTTGTTCGAAATATTGTTCTCCGGGAAGTTGGCAGCATCAACTGTTTGAACAAATCCAAAAGGCCTGGGAAGCGATTCCACAAAGTTTCATTGATCACCTGATCGAATCTATGCCTCTAATATTCAAGGCTGTGATCGACAACAAAGAATTCGCCACGAAATATTGATAGCGAAATACAGCTTAGTCAACATTTTGTCGAGTTGCACTTGTTTTGTCCAGAAGGAAATCAACTTTTGTTAATACTTTTGATTAATTTATTAATTTTCGTGTACAAATAATGAACTTTGTGATGAATAAAACTTGAAGAACTTTGTCTCTAAACAGTTACATAGTTATTTCTCTAAATTGAAAAAATGCAGCACTTTTATATAAAGAAACTAAATTAGCATTATTTGGTTGCACTCGTTTTGTCCGATACTGTACATTTGTATTATAAAATATATAACAAATATAAATGCTAAAATGCATTAAATAGAATAATATTAAAATTTACTGCAACTTGTACAAATTCTTCTAAATCAATAAAAATTTTATTACAGAAAGGTAAAATTGTTCGGATTAATATAAGGCGTAAAATCCTATATTAAAATTATAAAAATAAAATATGTAACTAAAAAATTACTATTACAAATTAAAAAATGTGTGTGTGTGTGTGTGTGTGTATATATATATATATATATATATATATATATATATATATATATATATATATATATATATATATATATATAAACACACACACACACACATATATTTTTTTTATGCATGTGTGTATTTATGTATTTATATAATATAAAAGATCAATAATTCTATATTTGGACTTGGATCGTGTTTTGCAAATGAACTCCTCATAAAGAACAATAATACATATATAATATGAAAATGACAGTTAAGTGTCATTTTTTGAATTTGATGCTTTTTTTTATATTAGAAATAAAGGTCATAGATAAAAAAACAAAAGCAAATAAATGTAGGTATGCTGACAGACAATTTTTTTTCTGCTTTTCATATTTTTTTAAAAGATAACTGAAACTTTGTTAAACTACTTGAAAATTTCTATTGAATTTAGTAAATAAAATCAAGTTGTTTTATTAGTCAGAAAGAAAAAAGGTTTTTCATTCATTTTTTGTGTGTGTGTGTGTCTATATATATATATATATATATATATATATATATATATATATATATATATATATATATATATATATATATATATATATATATATTAAAAATAAAACTACATATTCTTTACAACTATAAGCTTCATGCTAAATGCAGTCATCAGGTAAAAAGTTTGATTTTTTTTCATGGAAATATAATTCTTTACAAGAAATTTTTCATGCTAAATGCAATCATCAGGTAATAAGTCTGATTTTTTCTTATGGAAATATAATTCTTTACAAAAAAAATCGTGTTAGAAAAATCTAATCTTTTGGTTTGTGGTTGTTTAGCAAAAATTTGTTCTTATGGCAACACTTGGATATTAGTTTGCTTTTTTTTGTTTAATAATTCATTGGAATTTTTATACAATAAAATTATTAGTTTCTCGTATAAGCATAATAGGCATTTTTTAGTTATGTTGTTGTAGGCAGGTTGTTTTTAGCACCACCCTAATATATATATATATATATATATATATATATATATATATATATATATATATATATATATATATATATATATATATATATATATATATATATGTATATATATATATATATATATATATATATATATATATATATATATATATATATATATATATTATGGTAAAAACAACTTTTTTTGAAAATGTCTGCTGACACCCCCTAAATGTGTTCTATATAATAAAATAATATTTGATTTGAAAAATTTTTGAATAAAAAATATTTTTAGGGGTGCCTGAAGACCCTTAAATGTCAAACAGGTCCCTAATATTATCAAGAAAAAGTTTTTTAAAAGTATGCCAAATGATTAATATTTTTAAAATTATAATTTCGCTTAGTTTGAGACTCAACATGACTTACTTTAAAAAAAAAAATTTTTGTAATATTTAGGACCTGTTTGACATGTAAGGGTCTTGAGGCACCTCTAAAAATATTTTTTATTCAAAAAATATAAAAAATATATATATATATATATATATATATATATATATATATATATATATATATATATAATTAGAAACATTGTCTTTTTGAAATATACTGTTAGAGGAAACTCTTGAAAGATGCAGTTAAATAATATTTATAAGATAAACTTCTTATTTTTCAAAGTCATTTTAGTAATGATTTTAGTAATCTGCATCTAAAAAAATTAAAAGTGCTATTGAACATCCAAACTTATTTAGAATTCAAATACTTATTATTAAAACAAAAAATTAGTAATCTGAAAGTAGAAATGCTATTGTACTTACAGGCTCAGTTATAAGCATAATTTTGTTTTCAATAAGTCTAATTAACAATAATTAAATCCTTGAAGTTTCAAAACAAAAAATTATAAATATGATTTACGAAAGAACAAATAAAAATTTACTTTTTGATAAATCTTTGGAAACTTTACAGTTGTATATTTTCTCAATTCATATGTAGAGTGTCATTAAATCTTATATACGCAAAATGTTTGGAATATGCTACATGTAGACATAACATTCAAAAATAAATATCAAAAAATATTAGAACAACCATGTCCTTTTCTAAATGTCATTATCTGAAACCACTAACTTTTGAAATTGGAGCATACGTTAAATAGATTTATCTTGAAACATAAAAGCCATACCCTAGGTATCTTAAACTTTTTTGGTAACTGTATCCAATTCTGATTTCTGTGTTGCAAACTCAGAAATCAGAATTGCAAACAAAAAATTTATTTGCAATAAATTTTATAAGTTGTTAAACTGTCAAATTATGTTCAAACTGTTGAATGTATAGACTTTTTATCTCTTCACATTACCACTATTTTGTTCTAATGCAGAAACATAGGGCTATGAATGAATGAAGAAACAAGATTTGAAGTTAAAATACTACAATAACATAATCCAATTATTTACTAATATGTTTTCAGTCAGTGAAGTTGCAAAGAAATTAACGTTACCAAAAAAAAAATAGCATGTATAATATGGGTTAGCACCAGGGTTGGACAGGGGTGACTAAAGGTTTCCTGGTAGGCTGAGGCTGTGGACATGCGGATACCAACTTCTGCTTTTACTTTACATTGTAAAAAAAATGTTTTTGAAATTCCGTCATATTGTAATAGTAATGTATATAAGATGTTATAACAGTGTAATTTTATGACGTGTCATGTGTAGCATAAAACTTGTGGAAGGTGTGTAGAAATAGTAAAGGAAAAAACCGCTGCCATTAAAATGGCAAAAGCCATGTTCCCGTGAGAAAATAAAACTTTGACAACAAGACGTATTTTTAGAAATATCCTTTGTTGACTGGTTTAGTTATTATTTATTTATTTATTAGTTAATATTATATTTTATTACAAATTACACAACACTAAGCAGGAAAAAAATAAGCTTAAGTTTGAAAAAATGCAAATATTTGTGTTTTTAAATTTAAGATTATTGTTTTCCTGTTTTGTGTTGTGTAATTTGTTACTATTTACTACTACATACTTTTTACTTCAATGAGGTATACATTCACTTACAACTTTTAACTTATATATTCTGTCAGGTAAATAAATTACCAGTAGTAATTTTAACAAATGTGTAATAAATGGAACAGAAAATTCTGTAGAGGTGCAGAAAAACAAGGAGAATGCAACAAAATAATATTAGTTAATGAAGCAAAAAAATGTCCTAAAATTGATGAGATGTTTAAACAATAATATGTATGTATCAATTTCTCTTGTTTTGTCATACTATACTTTTTTTATTATATTTATTTTAACTGTGTTATTACAAAAATGTACAATACATTTTAAGTTTATTAGTTATATGCATGTAATAATATAATTATGTTTGTAAATTATTGATGTCCTGTAAATATTAAAAGAAAAATGTATTAAAAAATAGGGTGATATAATATAATGAGGCCAGTATCTAATGATTTTTCTGGCCCGTGTTTTATAGCTAGTTCAACCCAGGTTAGAGACTAAAAATATCCTGTATAGCATATAAAGAATTTTTGTTTTAAAACTATTAAATGTTATGTTATATGAAAAGCCTGAACAAAGTCAAAATTGTCAAGTTGATTATATCGTTAGGTTTCAGAATATTCTAGAAAACCAGGTAAATGTGCAATATTTGAATTTAGCTGTTGTGCAGCGCATATTCTAAAGTGTTTCGATAAAGAAATAAATAGTTTGCTTTATCAAAAATGGCAAAAGTAATTATGGATAGGCTTTATACGAGTTGTAGATTTTTCAAAAAGTTTTTCATAAACCAAAGTGTGACTTAAATTCTTTTAGTTTGCATAGGGAGTTTGCAATTAATACACAGACCTTTTGGATTTGAATCTTATTCTACATCATGCAATTTGAATAATTTCTTATTAAAGCATTACAGATATTGATAGAACAGAAGAAATAGCTATAAAAGTCAAATTGATATCCATTAAGTTTTTGCGACTAAAAGGATGAAAGACCAAATTGTTGCAAGTTGTTTATTTGAAATATGTAACAACATTGTAAAATTAAGTTATTTTGGGGAAAAAATTAACATAGTCAATGGGTTTTTCTAAAAAGAGTTTTTTTCATATTCAAAAAGCATTAAATGACTTGCTGAATGTTTTCAACATAAGAAGTTTTTAATTATGTTACCAGTTTGTTCAAAACCTACTTGACTTTATCAGACTGATCAACCAATGATTCTAATCATAAATCTTGTGGTACATACATGTATCATTATATTCATGTATCTTAAGGAATTGATCACAATTAATATGTAAGAAGTAATATAACCAATGTAATAAACTTTATTTATTAAACTATCAATAATTCAAAGCTGCAAAAAAAAAAAAAGTTTTTTTTTCTCAAAAGAGATTTGCAAACAGTTTAACTTTAAGAGATTTAACAGTTTCAGCTTTTTGTTAGTTTATTTTTATTTTTTTAATAAAAAGAAAGATAAAATACAAAGTCATTAATTATAGTCTGTTTTCTTGATGTTTACCATAAAAAGTAATTTGAAATATTGTCAATTAGTCTGATAAACTGATAAGATGGTTGGTTTGAATGATTAATAATGTGTGTATAATAGGCCAGGTAAATAAAAAAAAGCAATTGCTTTTACTAAGTAATTGATCAGCTTTACATAAATAAAAACTTTAGCAAATTTTGCTCAAATTTTTATTGATGTAAAGCTGAACAATTACTCTAAAAATGCTGAGTAAATGCAATTGCTTTTTTAATTCACCCAGCCTAATAAATATACTTTTAACTGAATTTAAAAACTATTTGAAATGTTTTTTTTTGATTTCTAGTGTTTTTTATTTTTATATTTTTAAAATGTAATATGGATTATTTATTTATTATTAAAAGTAACAAATAAATTCTTATATTAAAATTTTATTTTTATTTTTTTTATTTCAGTGTTTCTTACCATCTTCTGGAAAAACCGAAGCTGAAAATGTGGATTTACTTTTTTTTGAGGAGACTCTTAAGTAAGAACTGAAACATTTTTTAAAAACAAAATAATAATATTTGCTGATAAATTTTTCTGACAATGTGCTGGAGAGAAAAAATGTAATTTTACTAATATTTTATTTGTTGCATTTATTTTAAAAATTTACCAATATTAAAGTTTAATGTATTTTATATTTTTAAAGTTAATTATAAAAAAATGGCAAAAAAATTAGTAAAAATAGTTTTAACTAATGGCATTTTATCAGAAATTTCATGTTTCTAAACTAAAGCATTACAATTAAATGTTTTAAAATGTTTAGTGTTAACTTATAACTGTGGTAGTGGTGTAGTGGTAGAGCTCCTTGTAAGTGAGAAGTACCGAGTTTGATCCCATCATGACCCTGGTAGTCTGATTCTAAGCTTATTTTTCTGTGCAGGAGTTTAATTTTTAAGGTTTGCGTTTTCGAGCTATAGGATTGTGAGATAGCAATAGTTAAATAAAAATAAAGAAGTCTTTTGTTTTCAAAATGTTAGATTTTTTTAGCATTGGCTTTTTTAAATGAAATTATTAGATGTCAAGACTGGCACCAAATTCTTTTGCATTTAAAATACACAAATGTTTTCATACTTTGAATGTTTCAGTGTTCAGGCCAAAATTGTATTAAATCTATTAAAATAGCAGAAAAAGAAAAAGTTTGAATATTTTGGTTGGATCATTTCATTTAAACTCCTAGTGTAAAAGCATTTTTTTTCATTTTAGTTTTTGAATACCTTTGGTTTCTTGGTATTCTATTTTAACCCGATACAGCATAATTTTTTTTTTCTTATGAAAAAAATATTTTTTCAAAAAGTTATCCAAAATGTATCCAACGCGTTCTAAAAGACGCACATGTGCAAATAGTAGAACACTAATAAATAGTAACAACAACGTGTTCTAAAAGACGCACATGTGCAAATAGTAGAACACTAATAAGTAATAAAACAATTTACGTTTTAAACAATAGTTTATATAGTTTATAGTTTAAATAGATAAATTAGGGATTTTACCCCAAATACTAAAGATTTGAACCCAAATACTTTTACAATTTAACGTGATGGTGAAAAATAAGTTGCATATTTGAAATCAAAATGAGAAATGCTTTACAAAAAAAAAATTGTTTGTTGGGCACCAGAGAAAAAAAAATTATGTTGTTGTTCTGTGTAATTAAAATCCTTTGAAAGGTGTTAAGTATCTTGGTGTATTAATTGACAGCAATCTTTCATGGAGCTTTCACATTAATGAGCATTCCAACCACTCCAGCATTAGTAAAGTTTGCTCATCTTTTTTTTTCTTTTTTTTTTTTGTGTGAGTTTAAATAGAAACTTGTCTCCTTCCATTACAAATTTTTTTCAAAGGAAGTAGGCTAGTACATTCATTTTATACTAGATATAATAATATATATATATAATGGAAAATAAACATACCAACTTAACTCAAAAGTATGGAATTCTGCTGTCTACTAGTGCATTTGTGAATGGAACAGGAGCCTTGTATGCATTTTGAATGAGTTCAAAGAAGTACAACTTAAAATACCTTTTCTTCATCTTAAACAAAATCAAATTTAAAAAATAATTTAATCAAATTTAAAAAAATTATTTTATTTTTCATATCTTTAGTACTACAATTATTATCATACTTTTTTGTTTGTTTATATGTCTATGTGTTTATTGTTACTAATATTATATTCAAAAATTGATGTCGCTCCTTTGATCAGACTCTGTAGGGTGACACCATCCTTATGAACTTATTATTGTTGTTTAAATTATTTAAATAAATTAAATAAATTATTATTGTTAATAATATTAGGTTTATAACTATCATTATAATATTATTATTAATATTTAATTTTTTTTGTTAATCGTTAATATTGTAAACATACTTATTATTACTATAATTATAATTTATATTAATTTTGTTATCTTATGTTTTTATTATTATAATGTCTTATTTCATTAATTTATATTATCATTAATAATACTATTGTAAAAATGATTCATGAAAAAAATGTTGTTGTTGTTGTTTTTGGATTTGAATGTGAAAATTTCAGTAAGTAATTTTCGCATTCGAATCATGATGAAGATGATGAAGCAGGCTCAGATGATACTTAAAATGTTTGAGCAATTTGTTATTTTGATTGATCTACTTTGCTAATATCAAGTGGAAACAAACCAGTGTTTTGAAATCCAACGATTATTTGTGTTTGCGTAAATGCATCACCGAGCTAAAAAGTTTTGCTTACAGTTGAATTAAACTTTCTTTTGTTGTTGAAATTTGTAGCTACATAAAATTTTGTAAGTAATTTGGGCCATACTCGTTTAATTCACAATATACACCTTTATCTATCAGGTGAAGTATGTTAAACTACTCAATTAACATAGATAAAACTAATTACCTGGAATAAATTTGATTTTCTGTATGAATACTTTAGTGACCCATTAAGTAAATTGTTTCTCTTCCATCCAACCTGACTTGGATGTTGTAAATGTAGTGTTTGGCAGTCCCCCTACACAACAGTCTTTGTACAGACATGATAATAATTTGTAAACTACGAATGGTGGCCTGAAAATCCAATTTCGTCCAAATTCCACAAATTGCACGTGTTATTGTTGATATTTGCTTCAAGAAATTGTTTTTGAAGTGTGTTGAAATAACTTGTTATTTTATCCTCGGTACAAGAAGAAGCTCTGAGAGACAAAATATTGCCTGCTAACCTCATGCTTAATTTATGACTCCATTGTTTCCTGAAACCTTGATATCATTCTTGTCCTGGTATACTGTTCATAACTTTTTTCTGGAACTAGCAAATTCAATTTTAAAAAGAAAATCTTGATCTTCATAAAATTTTTTACAAAACTAGTTTTGGGAGTTTTGAAGTTGATTTTTTTTTTTTTTAAAAACCTTATTTAATGAGGGTGAGGATTTTAAAGTTTGCCAAGACAAAAATAAATTTTTTAAAACAATTTTTACACCTTTAGATAGAGCACAAAATTCTCTACTATACAATGCTTCACAATTTCTAAAGATTTTTTTGTTTTGGCTTTCAATAAATGCAAAAGAACAAAATCGTTAAACAGTTCACTTTTTTTGTTTTGTTTATTCTTACCCCAGTTTACTCTAACTATACAAATAAGTTTAAACTACTTGGCCTATTGTGTTGCTTTAATATTAGTAAACAAAGGACAAAATAGTTCTTTAATTAAAACATAATATATATATATATATATATTTATATATATATATATGTATATATATATATATATATATATATGTGTGTGTGTATATATATATATATATATATATATATATATATATATATATATATATATATATATATATATATATATATATATATATATATATATATATATGTATGTATATTTATATGAGTTTGAAATTGGATTTTTTATATCTATTGTGTGACTGTTAAAAGTTTTTGTTAAATCCTACTCATAACTATTCTCTATAGCTGTTGGTAACAATTTTCAACAAATGAGTAAACCAGCTTTCCATAATAATTCATTTTTTTTATCAGTAAAAAATCAATGGGTCTAAAAGACCTTGCCTTTTTTAGTTAAACTTCCATTCTAATCCAATGAAACACTTTTTTATTTGATGATTTAATCATTTAAGTTTCTTTTTAAAACTATTTTTATTTCTAAAACTGTGTTTTAGAAATAAAAATAGTTACTTTTGATTAATGTTTAAAAAATGAACTGAAAATTCAAATATATTTGTTATCCACTTTTTTTATGAGAACAACTCTCTTGTTAAAAATAAACTTTTTATTATTTATAACAACAAGAGAGTTGAGTTTAAATTGTAAGAAATATTGTAAGAAATATTAAGGTATTTTCTGACGCTAAAGTTCATAATTTTCGGATGAAAATTATGAACCTTTTGTATTTTAATTTAGAAGTTATATTCTAAAGATTTTTCAAAAATCTTTAAATATCACAAAGAATTTCTCTGATAATTTTATCTCTTATACACAAGTCTGATTTTATTACCTCTCAAGCATATAGCAAAATTATTTCCTATGATCATCAGGCTATGGTTTTATAGGTTAGAATAAAGTTCTAACCTACAAAACTAAAGCATAATGAACATAGTCTAAAAGACTTTACAAGCTCAGGAACAGAATCATTTGATGCAGTAATCAGACTTGGATAACTATTTATCCTGGCAGTCACTATAGAACTCTGGTCAATTTAGATGTAATATCAATTGTATTATTTATTGGTGCCACAAGCTTTATATTGTGAACCTGAGAATGTTTTTGAAATTGTTAAACCATTTTTTTCTTACTGTATTATTAAAGTCATTGTTAATGGACTACACTTATTCATTTTCAGTAACTTCTAGGCTACCACAAAGTTCTTTTTCTTGTCCTGTTTTTATTCACATCTATATTTATAATCTTCCTGATAGCTATATCTTTTCTCTTTTAGATGTCTAAAAAAGAGTTGTAAATTATTTATATCTGCTTTAGCTACCAAACTTGAGCATCTCTCTTATCATCCTAATACTGCATCTCTTTCTCTACAACTACTACCATTGATACTTCTCGAATAAGCTTTTATCTCCATCAATCAAAACTAAATCATGCATCCCCTTCTGGTTCAAAAAACTTTAATTCATCTTTTTTTTTTCAAACATCAATGTTTAGGAATTCTCTCCCACTTGATTTCCTAACTCATACAATAACTTACTGTTTTTTAAGTTTTGCATCAACTGTTTTTTAAGTCTTGTGTCAATTGTTTCTTAAGTCTTGCATCAACTGTTATTTAAGAAGATCTATTATACCTGTTTGTATTGTGTTTTTTTTTTAGTTATTAAGTATATTTTTTTATAATTAATTTAGATTAAAAGTTTAAGTTTTTTGTTTTAAAGTAAATATTTTTCAGAAAGTATTATATAATAAAATTTGTTTATATATTTTTAATTATTGTTTAAATTTATTTTGTAGTAAAGTTTTTGAAGGAAGTTCAAACTTCAAACATGGAGATCCTTTGAAACATGCATATTTAAAACTACAAAGTGAGTACAAAATATAATGTTAATATAAAATCTCTATTACTTAGGAAATTTAACTTATAATTTTTAAACAAATTTATATATATATTTATAATTTTAACAAGATTTTGTTATCAATTTTTTTACTATTAGGTGGTTTGTTGACTCCAAAAGTAGTAGAACTGCAAAAGAAATGTTTAAAACTTAAAGAGAGAAATTATAAGGTATCTTCTGGTTAATATAGAGATTTAAAAATACAGTTAATTCAATATATTAATTTAAATAGTGTAGGATGGGGTAATATTTGTCTAAGGGGTAATGTGGGTCTAATCAACACTTATCAGTTTACTAATAATAACGATAACAATAATAATAATAAAAATAATAAGTTACTTGTTTTTATAAACACAGTAGCTATATACACAAAGTTAGACAGTTACAAACAGTTAAACAACTCATAAAGCATAACAACTAACAGTGACATAAAACAATTATTTAAAAAAAAACAAGAAAAATAATAATTCCAATGATAATGATAATTATAATAGAAATAACAATTACAAAAAAGATTAAAAATAAGAAAAAAATATTTAGCATTAAAAGAAGTAATACTATCAAAAAATCAAAACTGACAAAAAACATAACAAAGATAAAATTTAAAAAAAAAAGAAAAGCCTAAAAAAAATATATATATATATATAATTTTACATTTTTACATGCATACACAAACATACATATTGACTTCTAAATTTGAATATGGTATATTCAATATATTTAAACTTTTGATCAAGTAATTTAAATATAATACTCAATGACTTCAGTCATATTTTTCTATAAGTTTGTATATTTCATTGAAAAAAGATAAAAATATAATTTAGACCCAAATTACCCTGCTAAACAGGGTAATGTGGGTCTATAGAATACAACTCAAATTAGTGCTCCTTAGAAAACTTTAAAAATTATATATAAACTTTTTTTGATGTAATTTACTAAAAATGATGTCTTATCATGATTGTAAGATTCTCTTTAAAAAATAAATTGTTTTGCTGTATATATATATTTTACTCAATTTCAGAAGTAGCTAAAAAAAAGGCTTCAGATTACCCCACCCTATCTTAAAAAAAGGTTTAAATTATATATATAATTTAAATATTTTATTAAATAAACATATATAATTAAATAAACCTAAATTAAAAGAGAGAATTATAAATTGATGATGGTTTATTATTTTTTCTTAATAATATGAATTTTTTTATAGCTAAATCAAAAAGAATACTACAAAAATTTATTAGAAGAAATAATACTATCAAGACAGGTATATTTTAAATAATACATTATGTTTTAAATAATACAGACAGTATGTAAGCAATTTATATACTAAAGAATGAGAAGAAGAATTCAAACTTTTTTAGCTAAATAGATCTAAAGTAAAAAATGTTTTGTAAAAAATTACGAAAAAAATTATGTAAAAGTTGTAAAAAAAGTTAATAAAGTATGTTTAATTTTTATTTTTAATTTATTTCATTATTAAATTATTTTAATTTTTAATATATTTTATTATTATTTTTAATTTTTTTATATTAAAATTAAAAAAATTTTTAAAACATTTAAAAATAAACTAGAAATAAATAACAAATAAATTAAGATTGATGGTTGTGTAAACACAAATATTTGTTTAAGGCAGAAAAGATAAGTCACGGATATTTATAAATATGTAGGGTAGAGCGGGGCTAGTTAAGCAATATTTACTAAATCTAATAGATCTCATGAACAATGCGTCGGATTTACATAATTTTTTCACTATTTGAAGGATAATTTGACCTGCTAAAAATTTGTTAAGAAAAAAGTATATTTTTTGGTTTTTTTAAAAGATATTGTTTAAAGTTTGCAGAACTGCTCAACCTGCTCAGCAGGGTAAGTTGAGCAATAACAGCAGGGTAAGTTGAGCAATAATGTAAATAAAGTTGAGCAATCAACAAATAAATCATTATGCATGATACAAAACTTGGGTGATTATTATTTTATACACTTTAATGAAGTAAGAGAAGAGAAAAACTTAAATAAGAAAGAAAGTTTCCTAAAAAATAAAAATATTATTTTATACAACTATCTTGAACTTTAAAGCCCAATTTAAAAATTACTAATTTAAGAAATATATATAAATAATGTACCGTTAAATTATTTTTTATCAAAGTTGTTTCTTTGTGTTTGAAAGTTCAGTTTTATTTATTTTTTTCAAAGCTGCTCACCCTACCCCTACTAGACAGGTGACACATTAGAATATTAACACCTAAGTGATGGCGGATAAAAATTTATAAGCATCTAAAAGAAAAAAAGAAAAAAAAAAATTTTTTTATACATCTTTGGTCCAAAATAGAAAAAGTGCCTGTGTCTCTTGCTCAACAGCTTTCCAACAATCTTTTGTTGCATTGTGTTAACATTCTAATTCCCTAACTTTCATCTATTAGATGTTTTGTCATGTGATGTGTAGTTTTTGAGATATTTTAATCGCCCAACTTGTCCCTATGCTCAACTAGCCCTACCCTATTTATGACTATATTTCAGATATAAGTTATTTCATCTAATGTTAAATTACATGAGTTACATGTGTTACACTATGGTTTGTAATGTGATAGTGGTGTAGTGGTTATGTACTAGTTTTGTTAACATCAAGTACTGAGTACAATAGTGGTGTAGTTAACAATCTCCACCATATCTCTCAATAGTCTCTTTGACTGTAGTGACATGTTGTCCTTGGTAAAAACTGTAAAAATAATTATAAAAAAAAAATTATAAATAATAGAACTAAGTAATGTAAATAATAATAGATAATGAATGTGAATAATTTGAAATATAATTAAATAAAATAATTTAAAATTTGAAAAATGCCATTATGCTGAAAAATAAAGTAAAGAATTGTTTCAACCTTTTTGTTTTAGCAAATCTATGAATTTTATAGAAATTTTTTAGGGTGTAAAATGTTTAATATTTATTTCAAAGATATGCAAGTAAATGTATTTACATAGCATAAAACAAAGAAAAACAATATGAATCTGTATCTAATGATTTTTTTTTTCTGGCCAACTGTGGAGTGTGGACTTGCAAAACCAGATAATTCACTTTTTTTTTATTCTATTTTTTCTTAAATAATGTCCTCCACTTTTATAAAACGTTTTTAAAAAAGAATGTTGATTGGATAAAATTTTTGTCTTATTTTTCATCGACAATAATTTTTTTTATCTGGTTTTGCACAGACAGAATAATTTAAGGCAATTAAAGTGTTATTAAAATAGTTGCTTTTAAATTTAATTTTTATTTGTAAAGATGTAGGAATATTAGCATTACAAAACAACATTGCCAAGTCTTTTTTTAAAAAAAAGTGAATTATCTGGCTTTGCAAGTCCACTCCTCAACTGTAGATAGCACATTGAAAGTTCCAATAAAAAGTTTTCTGTATATTGTCAGACTAAAATGCTCACATTGGTCTATTGTGCACATGATTTTGTTATCTGTAAATAGTTAAAGTGTGAAAGACTTCTTTACTATTAAAATGCAAAAATATTCCTTTGACTCTTTGAACAATTTTTTCAACATTTTGTTTAAGGTACAAAAATATTTAGCAGTATAAATATCATATGAAGAGTCTTTAGTTTAGCTAATACTAAACCATTATATAGAAATAGCTTTCAGATATTAAAATCTGTAAAAAATTTATAAAAAAAAAGGAAAACTAAAATTTTTATTTTAAAAATAATTTTTCAAATTTACAATTGTATAAATAGGTAAAAGGAATTTAATAAATATCAAAGGCAGATTATAATAAACCTGCTCCATTATATATTTTAATTTAAATAGTTATTGAAATAATTTATTTTCAAAGAGCTAATCTAATTTCAACATTGGTATGTTGAAATTAGATTAGCTATATTATATATTGATATTCCTCCTTTCAAATTATAGAGTTTTAAATAACTTTAATTGATCCTAAAAACTATGAGGTTTTTGAAAAAGTTTTTTTATATGTTTTTTGTTTTATTTGTGTCTATAGCGGCTGTTAGGAAGAGCATATGCTGGAAAACCACCTTTAAAAAGGTAATATTTTTTTATTAATTTTATAATTTCTTGTTTGTAGTTATACAAGTCATATATACTGCTGTCTTGTAGAAGGCGTCCTAGGCAAAGACTTAAGGGGTAAACAGATTCTATCTGTTGACCAACCTTCTTCATTTATAAGGCTGGCCCAGATGTATTTATTATACATTGTTTCCAGTTTAGGATGTTAAATACTGGATCTTCTTCACTCAATGTATGGGTTTTCTTGTGTCTCTGCTTTTATGACTAAGCAACTCATTCTATTATCTCCTAATGAGAAAACAACTCTAATACTCAGTTTTATGGTTCTGAGGCTGGCTGGTAGTCAGGTTTCCCGAACTCCATAGAGTAGCTCTCAGAGAGGCTGATTCCATCAACAGCTGTAAAATATCAGAGTACTAACAGTGCCATGTTGCACATAGATGGTGTCCCTGTTTCTACATTTAGTGTGCATTGTCCAGGCCACATCTGGAGCCCTTTGTTATGACTTAGGGTTTATTAATAGTCATGAGGCAATCGCTTGGGCTATTAAATAGTGAACTGAGTACTATCTGTACTTTGAGTCAAGTTCAAGCAAATTTAAAAATGACTAGTTCCAAAAACTATAAAAAGCAAAAAATCATCGCCATCACCAAGTTTTCCAAATCTATCATTTGCTAATATTCATGGTCATGAAGAAATTTTTTTTTTTTTAATTTTACTTCTGTTGAGTCTTATCTCTTGCAAAGTTCACCAGACCTACTTGCTCTTTGTGAGACTAATTTAAGTTAAGCTGTCTCATCTTGTGATCTTAGTGTTGATGATTATCTTTCATTAATTCGTAAAGACTCCAATAGTCACATGCTTGGCCTGGACATTTATATTCTTAAGAATTCACCTATTTGTCGGGAAACTAGGTTTGAATCCACAGACTATTCTTTTATGTGCTTTTGTTTAGCACCACTTTACTCTATCGCCTTTCTCTTTGTTTCATATCGCTCTCCTTCATCTTAAGACTGCACTCTTTTCAATTTTATTTCTGATCAAATTGACCAAGCCCTCTCTCTTTATCTATCAGCCAATATCGTTGCTGTTGGTGACTTGAATGCTCATCACACCGAATGACTTGGCTCTAGTATCTGTGACTCTGCAGGCATAAAGACCCACAACTTTTGCCTTTCTCAATCTCTAACTTAAATAGTCAACTTTCCAACTTGCTTTCCAGACAACCTGAATCATTTACCTTCTTTACTCGACCTATGTCTTGTTTCTGATCTTAGTCAGTGCTCAGTTTCTCCACATTCACCCTTAGGTGCTTCTGATTACAGTTTGATCTCTCTAAAACTATTATCTCATTCTTCTTCATCATCAGAATCCTCCTGTCATCATACCTCTTACAACTACCTTAAAGCTGACTGGGATTCTTTCCGTGATTTTCTTTGTGATTGCCCCTGGGTAGAAATCTTTCGTCTTCCAGCTGAAAAATGTGCATCCTACATAACTCCTTGGATTCAGGCTGGCATGGAAACTTTTATTCCCTCTCGACAATTTCAAGTCAAGCCTCACTCTTCTCCTTGGTTTACCTCACATTATGCTGCTGCAATTTCCAATCGAAACTATTACCTCCATATCTATCAGCAAAACAATTCTCCAAAAAACAGACGTTTACTATAGCTAGAAACCAATGTAAAAAGTTTTGTCTAATGTTGAAGCCCACTATTCTCAGGTCACAAAATATTGTATTTCATCTAAAAATTTAGGCTCTTGTGACTTCTGGAGAACCTTTAACAGTATCTAGATTTTGTCACCTTACCTAAAGACAAAGCTGAATTGCTTGCTAAGAACTTTTCATCGATATCATTTCTTGATTCCACTAGTTGCATTCTACCTGATATAGCCAACAAACAGGTTGATCCATTGGTTGACATTTGTATCACTCCAGCTTCTGTATCTAAAGTAATTTCCTTCTTAGACTCTAATTTCCTTCTTAGACTCTTCTACAGCTTGTGGTCCGGACAATATACCTGTTGTAGTCTTGCAGAAGTGTTCTTTGGAGCTGTCGCCTATACTTTCAAAACTATTTAACAAGTGCTTATCAGAGTCTTGTTTTCCGGCAAGGTGAAAAGCACCTGTTATCCCTATTTTCAAAAGCTCTGGAGAGCGATCTGACTTGTCTAACTATCATCCCATTAGTCCTCTTCCTATCATAAGCACGGTTTTTGAATCTTTAACTAACAAACACTTTATCTTTCATCTTGAATCAAATAACTTACTTTCTGATCATCAATATGGATTTCAATCTTCTCGTTCTACAGCTCATTTGTTAACAGATAGGTTTATTATGCATTAAATAGAGTTAAGGCTATCGCTCTTGACATTTCTAAAGCTTTTAATAAAGTTTGGCATGCTGGTCTTCTCCATAAGCTTTCTTCTTACGGTGTATCTGGTAACAACTTTAAGATTATTGAGTTCTTCCTTTCCAATCATAGTATAAAAAATGTCCTCGATGGACAGCACTCTTTTTCATATCCTGTAAATTTAGGGGTTCCTCAAGGTTCTATGCTTGGCCCTATACTCTTTTTAATTTACATTGACAATCTTTCAGATATTCTCACATCTGAGATGGTATTGTTTGCTGATGATACTACCATTTAGTTCTTGTCATGATAAGAAGCCAACACTCTCTGATTGCTTGGAGAGGGCATTTGAGCTTGAAAAGGATTTCAATTCTGCTACAGCATAGGGTTCACAGTGGCTGGTGAATTTCAATACAGATAAAACTCAATTTTTTTCAGCTTATCGTTATTGTAATAATCTAGATCTTCCTAAATTTATAAAAAGTAATGTACTCGATGGGTCATCTACCCTTCATCATCTAGGATTAGCTCTTCTTTTCTTACTTGGAAACCATATATCAAATCAATTGCAAAATTAGCATCTGCTAAGGTTGCATCTATTAATCATGCTTGCCACATTCTTACTCTGGATTCTGTTTTTTATCACTATAAATCTCAAATCTGTCCTTGTATAGAATACTGTTGCCATATCTGGGGCGGATCTTCAAATGATGCCCTTTTTCTTTTAGACAAGGTGCAAAAATGCATTGCAGGTCTTGTGATGAAGCGGGAGCGATTGCTCAGGACACGTGAAACATGCCCATAAACGAGCTTCCAGGCGTGACCGAACAGCGCTCGCTAGTTTTGTTACAATAGTAAAAATTGCGCTTGTCTGAAGAGCTTGCGAGGGAGAATTTTATAAAATGATTTTATAAAAAATATTTTTTTAAATTTTTTTCCTGAAGTCAAAATATGTTTAAACAATAGAGTTTGTATATTGTTAAATAAAGAAGTTATATTTGTAATAAAGTACGTCATGCATAGTTCATGCGTGACATATTTCTATTTTAATTTATGCAGTGTAAGTTCTAATTAAAAATGATTTGTTTCTTTTATTTGAAAGCTACTTAGGTTGATAGAGAAGTTCATAGAGCTTCATCTATAAAGATACAATGAGACAGGAATAATTAAATATTTATATATCATTTTAAACTGTGTTTAATTATGAACATTTTAAGTACTTTTTGAAATATTTTGAATGTTTGTTAAAAAAGTTATTTAAATTTTATTGTATATGTTTAAAAGAAAAAATTTTAAAATGGTAAAATTTGAATATTGAGCATATATTAAAACCTGTGCTCTACTTGGAGTTTCAGCTCAAGCCATAACCAATAAACTGGTTTTAGTTCATGGTGACCAAGCTCCGGAATATAGTACAGTTGCCAAGTGGGCTAATTTATTTAAAGATGGTAAAGACAGTCTCGAAGATGATCCTTGCTCAAGACACCCTCAAACCTTGAATACAGCTGAGAATATTGAATGTGTGCGAGCCATTATTGAAGAAAATCTGCATGCAACACATGATATAAGTGAAGCCCTGACATCGATTAATCGTTTTACAATTAACAAAATCATTCACAACGCGCTTAAAAAAAAAAATTAACATTACTTCAGATACCCCATGAGTTAACCGATGAAAATTGCAAGAATAGAGTTGAGGTATGTAAGAAAAATTTAGCCCTTTTCAGAAACGGCCTATATCATACAGGGGAGTCATGGTTTTATTTAAAATAAATAAGCAAAGACCTAAAACAGGCACTCAAAATTTCAAATTTCTCCATGATAACGCTTGACCTCATGTGACTCAAACCATCACAAATTGTCTAAACCAAGCTGGAAATACAATAATTCGCCACCCACCATACTCAGCAGACTTAGCTCCATCCGATTATTGGCTATTCAACTTGATAAAAAAAAGTCTAAATGATGATACTGACGTCGAAACTCAAAAAACTCGCATAACGAAGCTACTTCAAAGTATATCCAAAGAAGAGTATAAAAAAATGTTTGACAAATGGCTTGAAAGGATGGAACTTTGCATAGTTAATGATGAACATTATTTTGAACATTTAATAAAATAAAATGAAAAAAAACTCTTTTTTTTTTTTTTATTGGGAGTTCTACAAACTTTCCTAAAGACCTAAGTAAATCCAGCATTTTTTTTTTTTTAAATTCCAGTTGAACTTTATCATATTACCCACTTAATCATACCCTAGTTAAGTCTAACCATTTGCTAACTCATATAGTTTTTTAGTGTCCTTTGACAAAAAATTTCGCTTAACTAGAACTTTTACTTTGAATTGCATAAAAGTCCATGTAATAAAATATCAAATCTTCAATGAAATGCAACACTTCAATAAAAATTCCAAACTTTAATGTTAATAAATTAAATATTTAGCGTGATATTTCTAAGTCTAGCATATTATTTATAAATATCTTATAAGTAAATGTCTAGCTTAAAAAGTTTATCGAATTAAAACTTCATTTAAACCTTCAATTTAATGCAGGTTTGATCACATTCACATTCGTGCAGGTTCAATCATAATTAATTACTATTATATTTAAAATTCAAAAACATAAAGAGGTTGGAATATCAAATATTTTTTGTCAAAAACAAGTTAATAAACTAAATAATTAAATAGCGCATTCAGTATAAATTAGAATGCAGTTTTCTGTTTTGTACAAACAATGAATGAAAAGTTATGAAGTCATTACTACTAACAGATTGAATGGAATGTTTTCTATATTCAAAATGTTTCGTCCCAATTAGAATAGAAAATTTAAATTGAAAAATTAAAATTTTATTGAATTTTAAAAAATAAAAAGTTTTAATCTACAAGATTTTGTAATAATGTAAAATTCTTTTGCTTTATTATTTTTTAATTTTTCACACATCTTTTGTAAATAAAAGAAATATTCTTAATCTTTTTATTTTTAATTTTTAACTAATATTTATAACTAATATATAATTTAATTAGTTTATTTTAAATTAAATGAAAAACGTTTCTGTTGTTTAGAATGTTGGCAATCAAGCATGTTAATTTAACTCCAATAGGAAACGTTATATAGTCAACTTTTAGTAAATTGCAATATTTCATTGTTTTTATTTAATATCAAAGCTGCAGTAACATATTTTTTCCGGCAGATAAACAAATGCATTAACTAAAAAACCAATGCTTTTTTGTCTGATTTCCCGGACTTCAGATGAAAAGAATTTGTCTTTAAACAAAAAATCGTCCACCCTTTCCTTGTACGCACTGGTATGCTTTTGAGTGACCCCCTCCCCATACTTGCGTATGTAATTTATGGATGGCCCCATGGCAACCAATTTCCAACTCTTAATATCGCTCTCGAAGACTTGATGCCGAGCGCGCATAATTGCTTAATAACTAGCGTCTCTTGTGTCATCTATGAAAGTTCATTCCCGTTACTCGTCATTTAATTAGGTCTCATCCTTTTACTGTGACTGTACCTAAGCTCCCCAAAAATTCTTTCTTGTCTAGTTTTTTCCCTCAAACATCAGTTTAGCTGGACAATGTTCGATGTCCGACAGTTAAATTGAGCCCTGATACATATATATATATATATATATATATATATATATATATATATATATATATATATATATATATATATATATATATATATATATATATACATATATATATATATATATACATATATATATATATATATATATACATATATATATATATATACATATATATATATATATATATATATATATATATATATATATATATATATATATATATATATATATATATATATATTTATAGAAAAAACTTTTTATGGAACTCTTAGTTTCATGCCTGTCATCAGCTATTGTGTGTAGTAATAAATCATCAATGATGTAGCAATCATCAGCTATCGTGTGTAGTAATTTATTAAATTATTACAACTGTGTTAATAATAATAATGATTTATTTACAATTTTATATCTATTATATGTATTTATGATTTTTCTGTACTACACAGGATAGCTGATGACAGGCATATCATCATCTATCGTATGTAATAATAAATCATCAATGATGTAGCAATCATCAGCTATCGTGTGTAGTAATTTATTAAATTATTACAACTGTGTTAATAATAATAGTGATTTATTTACAATTTTATATCTATTATATGTATTTATGATTTTTCTGTATTTATTCTTAATTTAGACATCCTAGTGATATTTTTGCAATGGTTAAACAACGTGCAAAAAAAAAGTATAAAAGGTTAGTTTTATTTTTCACAAGTGTGAAATGACCAAGTAGTACTTACTATTATTTAAGCTATCATGTTAAGTTTTTTCAATTGATATTTTTTTTGTTTAAAAATAATAGTTTTAAATAATAATTTTAAATATAGTTCTTAATAATTGATGTAAACAAAATTATTTTTTAATGTTCATCATCGCTATTTTAATGTCTATCAAATCAAACAATATGTATCAGAAACTAAATTGGATTCAAAAAAATATTCTTTATTTTGTCTTTGTGTTAATGTTGTGTTAATTTGGATTTAATATTTGTACACATAATATTTTCTCCATATTTAAGTATTTATAAGTAACTATGAATGCGTGTTTAAATAATATATCTGATGTCTCACTGAAATAGCCTGCATGTCTCACTGAAATAGCCTTTAGTACATACATCAACTATCTTTGGATGGGGCAGCATTCTTTTCTTTCTTCATTCTTTGTTTTTTTCTTCTTATTATGAAAATGCAATATAAATTAATGTAATAGTTATATATATATATCAACCCTACAAGTTAAAAAAAATGACCTCAAAAAGTTAGAAGTTGGCATTAGGTTGGCAAAAAAAATTTGACACAAAGGGGTTACCATAAAACATAGACACAAGGTTGGCAATTTTTTGCTGATCTTAAACACTTTAAGGTTGACAGTTAGGTCAGAATTGCTGAATGCTGACCCTAGTTCTATTGATGTATATATACATATGTATATATATACAACCCTCGAAATTAGGGTTGGCATTCTGCAATGCCAACCTAAAAGTGTTTGAGGCCAACAAAAAATTGCCGACCTCATTTCTATGTTTTATGGTAAGACTTTAGTAACAAGTTTCTTTTGCTGACCTGATGCCAATCTCTCAATGATTGAGGTCAGCAAATTAATGCCAACCTTATTTTTACTAATTCGGAGGGTTGATATATATATATATATATATATATATATATATATATATATATGTATGTATATATATATATATATATGTATATATATATATATATATATATATATATATATATATATATATATATATATATATATATATATATATATATATATATATATATATATATATATATATATACACACACACACACACAACCCTCAGAATGAGGAAAAATGAGGTCAGCAATAAATTGCCGACCTTAATCATTGAGAATTGGCATCAGATCAGCAAACGAAATTTGTTACAAAAGTCTTACCATAAAACATAGAAATGAGGTCGGCAATTTTTTGTCGGCCTCAAACACTTTTAGTTTTTTGTTAATGTATTCTACAATTGAAGAGTGGTCTTGCAAAACCAAATAATTCACTTTTTTTTCATTCTGAGTGGCAAAAAATATTTTCCTGTAAATGGAATAGCTAAAAATTTAAAAATTAAAAGCTAAACAATAGATATCATTTTAAAAATGTTTAAAACAAAAATTTGAAAATTGTGCTCTTTTGATCTTATTTTTATTACAAAATGAAAAAATGTTTTATCTGGTTTTGCATGCCAATTATTTTTTTTTATCTGGTTTTGATCAAAAAATTATTTCTAACTGGTCTTCAAAAAAGCTTTATAAAGTTCACTTGACTAGTGACAATTTTAAAAAATCAATATAATTGTGTAAAACGCCTCTCTACAATAGAAAATAATTGATTTTAATGTTTGATACTTTTATAAGATTGATGAAGTTAAAACTCAATTGTAACTGTTTAAATATGGCATTTGTGATTTTAGTGAATTTTTTTGTATATGATTGTATATGATATATGTATTTTTCTTAAATAACATCCTCCATTTTTATAAAACGTTTTTAAAAAAGAATGTTGATTTGATAAAATTTTTGTCTAATTTTGCATCAACAATAATTTTTTTTTTATCTGGTTTTGCACAGACAGAATAATTTAAGGCAAGTAAAATGTTATTAAAATGCTGCTTTTAAATTTAATTTTTATTTATAAAGATGTAGGAATATTAGTACTACAAAAAACATTGCTAAGTCTTTTTTTTTATTTAAATTGAATTATATGGTTTTGCAAGTCTACTCAAATAGAGTGGTCAATGTTTTTAAAGAACAGAGCGATAATAAATTAAATTAGTAAAAACACTTATCTGATTATTTATTTGACAGGTTGTTTCTTCTTATGTAGGTTTATATATATATATATATATATATATATATATATATATATATATATATATATATATATATATTTATATATATATATATATATATATATATATACATATATATATATATATATACATAAATAAAAAAACACTAAACAATCAATGGTTGAATCACCCGCACAAACTTTGTACACAGTATCTATATGCTTTTTATAGAATAAAGCAAACAAAGTGCTTTTATAGAAGCAAACAAAGTCATTCTTTGCCAGCCACCAAACTTGTGCTTTAATCCCCAATATGTTGCACCCAGTTGCCGATTATCATTGAGGCAAATGAGGCCATGACCTCAGGCCCCACAATTTAAGGGGCCCTAAAAAAAAAAGAAAAAGAAAATTTTTGAACACATTATTTTCTTTATACAATTTTTCTGCAACCTTCAAAAACAAAAGCCTTATTGTCTAATTATACGAATTTATTACCTTACAAGGTTATCACTTCTCAAGGAAGCCATACAAAAGAAAAAAAAATTTAAACTTCTAAAATTTAAAGCTCAAAAATAATCTGGCATTAGCATTTTCTCTTGTGATTTAATTCATTCAAAGGAAGTGTGTAAGTATTTTATTTAGGTAATTACAAAATTTTTTTGAAGTAAAGCATTACTATCATACAATGAGTATTATTTTACATTTAAAATTTGTTTGAAACGTTGTTTGATGTACTTTTGTGTAACAGGTAAAATTAGGTTTGACAGTATTTGGTTTTAGTTAGTATTTCTTTTTATTGCACGTTTTAGGTGGCTAAATAATGTCTGGTTTCAGTCGAACTTATAAAAGCGGTGCTGCAAAGCGAAAAAAAGCTTCAGAAAAAAGTAAAAGAGAAGAAAATATATTAAAGAAGTAAAACTTGATACTTTTTTCATTAAGTCAAGAATAATGGATAATGCAGTTCCATTAGTAGAATTGCAGTCTCATTTAGAAGCAAACAAAAACATAGATACTTTGTTACATACAAATGTTATGTTTGCTCTCAAGCAAATTTATAATCAAACCGACAAAGAACATTAGGACACATATCAAACCAATATAGGATTGTGGAAAAGTGTTTCTAAAGATGTGCAAGAGTACTTCATCAGGAAAGAAAGTGCTGAAAGTCAAAACATAACTGATAATTTTGAAAAATCAAAACAGGTATATGATAATCCAAATCGGATTCGTTATTGTTCATCTGCATTATTCACACGGATACATCCTCTAACTAATGAAAAATCCAACCGCACCTGCTTTGTTATTCCCCAACAAATGGAAAGATATACTGTTTTATTTGTAAGCTTTTCTCATCTGCTCAAACAGATTTATGTCATGGGTTCAATGGTTTGAAGAATGCCAAACGCACCATTGAAATGCATGAGAAGAGTCCATGCCACTTAGCAGCAACTCTGACTTATAGCAATCGCTATTGGCTGAAAGGGTTGATATCATTTGTGAAGGAGTTAAGAGCCAAATGAATTTCTGGAGATCAGTTTTAGAGCGCTGTTAGATGTTATTAAGTTTTTAGCTGCAAGGAGTTTGCTGTTTCAAGGTCATGTAGAAAAGTTTGGTTCACATGAAAATGGTAATTACATGGATATTTTATAGGTAGTGGCAAAGTATGATCCATTTTTAGCAATGCATATAGAAAAAAAAGGAAACGCAGGGCGGGGGAATGTTGTACTTTTTATGGACTATTTGTGAAGAACTTATTGCTTTAATGGGTCAAGCAGTGCTAACTTATATAGTTAATGAAATGAAGGAAGCAAAATATTACTGTGTTTCAATTGACTCAACGCCTGATATATCACATGTTGACCAATTGTCTGTTACAGTTTGGTATGTAAATGAAACAGTGCCTATAGAAAGGTTCCTAACATCTATTAATTTACAAATCCATACTGGTCAAGAATTAGCAAGAGTACTGCTGTCTTATTTAGATGATAATGGTATAGATATCGATAACTGTCATGGTCAGACCTATGACAATGCCTCAAATATGTCTGGTCGATATAGTGGAGTTCAAGCAAATATTCATATGGTGAATCCACTTGCTATATTTATACCGTGTTTTGCACATTCATTAAATTTAGTAGGAAGCAGTGCTGTTGATTGTTGTCCAGCTGCTGTGAAATATTTTGATTTTGTTCAAAATGTATACACGTTTTTCAGCGAATCAACACATCGCTGACATATTCTTCTTGTCAATTTGAATAAACACGTACCTGTACCAAAGCAGCTTTCTAATACACGTTGGTCCAGTCATGCTAATGCAACACAAGCACTTTCAAGGGGCTACAAGGACTTTTGTAGGCAGGAAGCTGTTGGTTTATTAAATCGGTTTAATATGCTAGAAACTGGAATTTTAACTGCGCTTTGGGATACAATTCTTCAGAGAATGAGCAAAACTTGCAAGCTTCTGCAGAGTTCAACACTGGGTGTAAATACAGCTGCATTCCTTGAAAGATTTTGTAGAATCACTCCACACCGAATTCAGCCTATTTGAGGAGGAAGGCATGATGTTAAGTAAAATAAAGATTTATAACGAAGATAGTAACAGAAAGAAGAAAAGGAAAATTCAGTTCAATGAAGGATTAGTCTAGGATGAATGCTCTGGGGACTCGGGTCAGACCAAATTCAGAAGAAACGCATTTCTCCCTGTTCTCGACAAACTTATCAGTGCCCTAATTCAATGTGCAGATGCGTATTCTGCTGTTTGTGGCAAATTTGGTTTTTAGACCAATATAACTTAACTAACTTATCTCCTGACACAATAAAGGAACAATGTGAAAGTGTCAGGGTTGCTTACAGTGAAGACATTGAAATAAGTTTAAAGGATGAAATGGTTTATTTTTCCGCCTATTTAAAAATTCAATTTGGCAAATTTGCAGAACAGTATAAGGATGAAGATCACAGTAAAGAGTTATTAATTTACAAGTTGATAATAGACCATGGACTGAAGGAAAGCATTTCCCAATGTCGAAATTACATTTCGTATTTATTTGAGTCTGATGGTGTCCAATTGTACAGAAGAAAGAAGTTTTTCTAAACTGAGTAGAATTAAGAATAAACTGAGATCAACAATGGCACATAATAGATTAAATAATCTGTCACTGATGTCAATTGAGTGTGAAATTTTGAATGAAATATATTTCAATGAAGTGGTAGAATCATTTGCTATAAAGAAAACGAGAAAAATGATGTCAAAGGAAACCTAAGAACTAATTTAATTTTGGAATTCTCTATAATATTGTAGTCTAAAATAAACGATACACCATGGATAAAAATAACGACAAATATAGCAACTTCCAGGTATTAAACTAATTTACTTTATATGGGCCCCGCAGAATTATTGGCCTCAGCCCCTTGTGTGCTTAATCTGCCACTGGTTGCACCTACTGTTAAGCAATATCTAGCAACTATGGTTCAGATTGCAATCAAACTCTAGGAAATTGCTATATATATATAAACTCCATCAAAAATAAAAAATGATAAAGTACTAAAAGCAGGAACGCGACTTTCTTAACGCGACATATTTTTATATATATATATTTTTTTTTTTAGCTTTTCTTTTGGCTTTTCTCACATCTGCTAGCTTTTGAGTTTTAGAAAAGGTTGATAAAAATTAATAAAACATGTTTTATGCTTTGACTTGTTTATTACTTATATTTTCATGTTATTTTTTGAATTAATGTACAAAAAGTACATTTGTGTAAAAAAATTAAAAGTACAAGTGCACACATGCTAATAAAAAAGTAGAAGATACTATTAAAATGTTTTAAAAATTCTGTGGCAAAAAAAAAAGTAAAAAGCATATACAAATATAAAAAAAGCTTATACACTATATAAATCCTCACTCCACCACTAACATCAGCAGTATTTATCTTCCTACATTAGAGCGGATCAATAATTGTCCAATATAAGGGGCTGGAAATTGTCCAATATGAATATTTATATTTGCAATGAACTATATAATGCATATAATGCCAACCATATTCTTCCAATAGCTATAGTTCAGGCTTGGTTGGGAAGCGGGAGCGATCACTCTTGAATAATGACCATGGAAATAATATTTAGTTGTGATAAACTGGCCAGATTTTTTAGTCATTTTGAGAACATTTCAAAAAACAAAACAAAAAAGCGCAAAAAATATTATTAGACCGATGAGAGACAATAACAAAAAAAAACTAAGAGAAGAAAATGGCTTTTAACGCCAAAAAACTTAAAGTAAAATAAATTGCGTTTAGACAAATAATTTCGAAACATCGCTCTTCTATAATTTTTTTATAAAATTAAGCAACATTTTTTATATAAAGTAA
>NC_088920.1:39180000-39270000 GCF_038396675.1 Hydra vulgaris
ATAAGACAGTATGTATATAAATAAATATTATAAGACAGTATATAAATAAATATTATAAGACAGTATATAAATAAATATTATAAGACAGTATATAAATAAATATTATAAGACAGTATATAAATAAATATTATAAGACAGTATGTATGTAAATAAATATTATAAGACAGTATGTATATAAATGTTATGTATATAGCTAGTTAAATATAAAAATATAAAAAATAGTATAGATAAATATTATGTATTAATATAAAATATAAAAATTTGATATTTCAAATATTATTACAAAAGTACTAATATTAGTAATAATATTTGTATTATTAATTAATTAATATTAATTAATATCATTAATTAAATAATAAATTTATTAAAAAGTAATAAATTATAATTTTTTAATTAATAGATTAATTAAAAAATAATAATAAATATTATTAATTAATATTAATATTATTAATATTAATATTAGTATTATATAAGTATTAATATAAAATATAAAAGTATATAAAAAATAGTATAAATAAATATTATGTATATAAATAAATATTATAAGACAGATTTTATAAATATGTCTTTAACAACTTTGTAATAATGTTTTTTTTTTTACTTTTAATTAATTCAAACTTAATTTAGTAAATAACATGTAAATACTAAATAAAAGTTTAAAAAAATATTGAATGTGTTTAGAAAATGTTGTTGCTTATTAATAAGTGTTCAATTTATCTTTGTTGAGAGAAACAATTTTTTTACTTTTATTAAAACTCCATCGCAGATATTTTTTGTGTAAAAATTGTATATCTTGTCTGCTTGAATATTTTATTTTATATATAATAAATGTTTTAATATATTTTTATGAAGTGCATTTTTTGCAAAAAAATAATTAATTTCTGGTAAGAAAAATGATGAAATGCACCATGAACTCTCTGAAATGCTAAAACGAAGACAAATAATTTTTACCCAGATGATTAGATACTTAGATTGTTGCAGTTCTGAAAGTTAATGTGCTAACTGTTAATACATGATTATGGATTTTATGTTAATATATTTGTAAAAGCAGAAAAATATTTAGTTTGTATAATTAGTTTTAGATTTGGATAAATCCAGTTTCCGTTTTTTGATTTAAATCTAGAAAACTAGGACAGTAGTATAATTTTATCTATCCGAAAATCAGGTATCAGATTTGGATTATAACAAACCAGATCCAGTTTTGCTCACTTCTCAAGCAATTTTAAAAATTGTTATAGTAGTTACATGGTTTTTTTTTTGCAGTTAATATGAAAACTTTTTGGTTTTTAAAAAGTAAATATTTTCACCACCAAATAGTTTATGTAAAAACTACTTTCTTTCATAGACTTACTTCCTCAAGACAATTCATTTATAAGTGAATACGAACTAATCTGTATGCTAGGAAAGCATAAAAAAAAAAGAGTTTTGTGTCAGGTATTGATATACATTTGTACATTTTTATATAAACGTTTTTGTATGTTAGTCAGAAAATGTTTTGCATTTTTCCATATTGTTTTAAATCAACACTAAAAAACAAGACAGGAAAAAGAGATGTTTATTTTATATAAAATAAGTTATTTTTAACTTAAAATCAATTTTTAATGTTAATGTTTAAATAATTACATATTGATTTTTTTAGGATCATCCAGAGTTAAATACAACAAACATCAGCTTAGCAGACTTAGTTATGCGTTGTAATGGTTTAAAGAAATCAAATTTGAGACATAACAATGCCGGTCCAAATAAAATTAGTAAGTTTAGGTTAGGCACAAAGCACCAAAATTGCCTATATTGTTTCATTCATTTAAAAAACAGGTTCATTAAATTTTTTTGTTCTAAATAAACATAAAATATAAAGTTGATAGACTAAGTTTTGATCTATAAATACTTAAATTTGAAAAGAATTTAAATTTAATAATTTATAAAGATTATTATTTTATTTTATGTCTGGCAATGGTCTGAGCTAATCAGACTGAAATATCACATAAATAAATTAAAAATTAGTGCTTAGTTATATTATACATTTTATATATAAAATAAATTTAAAACAATTAAATGAGCCAAGAAGGTTTTGTTCATGAAACACAATAGCACCCAATATCTGTAAAAAAAATTTTAAATGATTTACAGGTGTTGTGTTTAAAGACAAAGTTAATTTTGAAAAGTGTCATTGAAATAGTATGACACCTGTTAAAGAATGTTTCATTGAAGTAGTATGACACCTGTTAAAGTTAATGTTTCATTACAAAATACAAGTTATTAAAATAGTTAAAATCTAAAACAGATATAAGTTGTTAACAACTTTATGATGAGTTAAGCAAGAATTATTATAACTATAATAAATCAAAATAGCAATAACATTATAATTAACCATACAACTTATTTGTGGTATTACCAGTAAATGTGTAATTGTTAAAATTAAAACTGTTTTAAAGTTCATATAAATATTTTTTATGTTTAAATATGATGATGATTATGATGATGATAATGATGATGACGATGATGGTAATGATCTTGATGGTAATGATGATGATGATGATGATGATGATGATGATGATGATGATGATGATGATGATGATGATGATGATGATGATGATGATGATGATGATGATGATGATGATGATGATGATGATGATGATGATGATGATGATGATGATGATGATGATGATGATGATGATGATTGTGTTGATGATGATTGTGTTGATGATTGATTGATTGATTGATTAAGTGAAATGTAACAAAATTTTCTAATGTGGTTGTGGTGTTATTTTTAGATATGTCAACTCCTATCCATGATAAAATTATTGAAAAGAAAAAAATCAAATCGAAACTTGCTATATCTCATTCAACACCTCCTGTTTCAGTTGTTGAGTCTCTTGAAACAAAAAAGTATTCTGTTTATTTAATTATAGTTATAAAATAAAAAGAGTATTTTGTTATTAATAAAAACTTTTTTCTTTCAATGTAATAACTACGCCTAAAGTATTATTGTTCGCTATATTTATATACAGCTTTATAATATGTTATAAATATAATAATTTTCTATTTTATATAAAAGTATTGCTTTTTTTTTTCATAAGGGTATCAAAGCCAATAAAGTGTCCTCCAGTCATTTTTCCCAAAATGGATTCATTTTTTTCTTTAATTGGATATATATTTGATAATGCAGAAAATAAAAAGTGCACTCTTGCAACTGTAAGTTTTTCTTGTTTTTGTTATTTAAAATATTGCTTTTTCAAATTAGTCTGGTTTTTATTTTAAAAAGTGATAAATAATATTTATGTTTTTAAGTTTTAAAAACTCTATTCATCTTTGATCAACTAAAGCTTTTTAATACAATTTTTATGCACTTTTTAAACATTGGACAGCATCAACACTAGTTGCATATGTTTCACTGCTAAACCTCATATTCTGGATATGGTGTATAATTCTGCTATAATCTTTAATGTCGCATGTTCACTTTTCATTATTTTTTGCAAACTTATTCTTTACTTTACAATCCATATATTTTTTTTCATCATGCTTATCCTGAACATTTTATTTCATTGTGTTTTTGCTCCATCTTTCCAACACTGAACTTTTAGTATTAATTTTTTTTCTCTGTCTCTGCAGTCGAAAATCATATACAATGGTTTACTATGGGATCTATGTTAACTTCTGACTTAACAGTGACTAAAAATAACACTTTAGAGAGAGCTTCCAAAACAATAATAAAATGTATGGGCTGTGCACTGAACCTGATGTATATCAACCTTTACTTTAAAAATCACTTGTGGTGCAAGTTTTATTTGTTTAGATTTTGTTTAAATTGTTTTTGTGTGAGAAAATCTTGTATGTAATTGCCCCTGATTTCAATTATGTGATTTTTTTAATTAAATAATTATTATTATTCTTGATCACTTTTAGTTAGGTTGAACTTATGTTCAATTATTCTTCATAATGATGACTTCCTACTTATTTTTAGATTGAAGAAAAAATCCAAAGATGGCAGGTTTAGTTTTTTTTATTTTTTATCTTTATATCTTTTTTGTTTAAGAGATATTTATAAAATTTACTAAGGTTAATTAAAACAACAATTTGAAATTTTTCAATTGCTTTGAGTTTTTTTGTGTGAAAGGTTATTTAAGTTTTGAAATAAAGGTTTAAGCTGTAAAAGAATCATTAAGCAGTGCACTATAACCAATAATATAAACTGAGGCTGGGACTAATGTTTTATCTTAAAATGAAATCCGTTAACATTAAATTGAAATCCAAATTGAAATCCAAAAGCATACCCTTGGCTGCAATATTCTACAATTTTATTTCTGTAATATTCTGCAATTTTAAGTTTTTTTTTGTTTTTTTGTCACATTTTTTATATCACAAAAAAGTAGTGATTAAAATTATCACTGCACTGGTTATAATAATTTTGAAATAGTAAAAGTGTAAACAAATATCTAACTTACATAAACTTCAATTTATGTCATGTTAAATATCATGCTCAAACATATAATCAAGTTTTTCAGTTTTACTTTCTCTTGAAAGTTGTATTGCGGCAACATCTCCTTAATTTTGATCATAGCATTTATTTCCATTTTATAAAGTCTTTTATTTATTATATAGTTTTAGAATTTTCATTAGTCACGGCTTAAAAATTTTCATGGCAAAGTAGTTAGCTTGCAGAGCTTCTGAACGAGAACGCCTTCTAAACGCCGTGATTCAAATCTTACTACTGCAGTGGTAGGGTTTAAAAAAAATTTAAAAAAAAAAAGTTGGCAGCGCACTGGCAATTTTTTTTATTTTTTATGATTTTTTTAAAATAGAAAATAAAATACTTTTGAAGTTTTATAGATATTATATACATAACATATGTATTTAGTTTAAGTTTGCCAGTAAAAATGGTTGTTTGGAAAATGAATAATTCACATCAAGCAACTATTCTATTTCATCTTTTTCAGTTTCACTGATTTCCCACTTAATTGAACACTAAATTAATTGGTTCTGTAGTCATTTTAGTTTTTTTAGTTGTCCAAAATTTTATCAAAATTTGATTTCTTTCTTTTTTGTCATACTTTTTGCTCTTTAAATTCACTTGAGTTTTTCTCTTGGACTTTTCTTCACTCTGTTCATTTTCCAATATCTAACTTTATAACCTTTATCTAGATTTAAATCATTATTTTCAAATGCATCTGTATAACTTTGTACTAGTAGCATCAGCTCATCTGTCTCACTTTCACTAAAATCAGATCGTTCAAATTTATTTTCTGATGTTGATATAAAATGTACAGCATCTTCTAAATTATAATGAACTTTTTTTTCTTTTTCATTTTATATTATGTATTATATCTAAAACAAAATAACGACTCCTACAAACCAAAGTCAAGCAAAAAAGTCAGCTGAAAACTTCACTAAAAAGAGTTTAAATAATAACAAAAAAAAAATTATTATCTAAATTATTACTCAGTTTTAAACACTTTTGAGTCAAAGTTTTTTTTTTAAGTCAACAAATTTTGCAAAAATTCTGTTAAGCAAGATTAACTTCAAAACTTATCAACTTTCAAAATTTAGTAAACTGCTAGATTCCTTTTATAAAATGAGCCAAGCATATTTCATTTTATAAAAAAATATCTTTAATGCATGTTTTTAGTGTTTTATAAAATAGTTGTCACTAAGCAGCAATGTAGCTAAGAGATGTAAAGTTTATGACAAATTAAAATGATTTTTTTCATTGAACAAAAAAATGTTTGTTATCATTAGTTTATGACAAAGATTTTTGCATTTTGGTTCCATATCTTTTATGTAGGTTTATCCATATCTTTTACGTAGGTTTTATCCATATCTTTTACGTAGGTTTTATCCATATCTTTTTGTGTTTGTTTCATGACTTTTGGTGTAAAAAAAATATTTTTATTCTCTTTAAAAGGTCTTTCTATTTTTTTAGAATTTTTGATTATAAAAAGATAATTTAGTGATAAGATGTAAGGGAAAAAATAACAATAAATACTGTGCTTAGATTTTGTGTGTGACATGAATAGCTTTATAATATAAGAGTTCTTATATACAAGAACCTGTTTTCCTGTTGTTTTATTTAGGTTTTGAAATTTTTTCCTGTTTTCTTGTTTTTTAGTCTGTTTTTAAGGTCATGTTCTTTTTTTTCAAGCATCAAAATAATTCTTATTAAAAGTAAATATTTCAATTTTATTAAATGTTTTATGTATTTAGAACTGGTGATAAAAGACATGTGATTCTTTTAAGTTTAATAAATAGTACTGTTTTAAAAGTTTTGCCATAAATTTTTAAATGAAGTTTGAAATTAAGCTCGAAATAATTTAAAAATTTTTAATTAAATAATGTTTATTGGCAGCTATCTTTTAATAAAACCTATTTAGTTTTAACTTTTAAATTAACATATATTTAAGTTTAATATATTTAAGATATTTACATATGGTTTCATTGAAATAAACTTTAAAAGTAAGCAAGACAATAAATTGTCTTGCTTACTTTTTTTAATAACCTTATTTGCTTTTTTTTTTTATTCTGTTTATATATGTACACCATATATCATATATATTTTGTATATATTGCCGAATATTTTAAAATATTTTTAATGTTAGAATGTTTCTGTTATAGAAGTATAAATCTGGAGACACTTGTACATGGAAGACATTGTATCCCTCATGGGTTCCATTCATACCTTTTGCTATCGAATATATGTCAGGAAAGGGTACAGGTAATCAAATTAGTTATCAAGTATAAATTAAGGTACAAAATATATTCAAAATTTGCACTGAATTAATTTATTCATTTGCTTATGTTTAAGGCATTTTGTTTATGACAAAAGTAAAAAGTGGTAAGATATAAAAACTGCAATTTAAACTCAAACACGTGTTTGAGTTTTTATATCTTATAACTTTTTACTTTTGTCATAAACAAAATGCTTTAAACATAAACAAATCCATTTTGGACTTAAGTTCTTTGGTTTTGGGCAGGATCTCATTTAATGAATGCAAAAGTATTTTCTTTTTTTTTAATTCATACTAATTCATATTATTATTTTATAATCAGAAACTAAATATTTATTTTTTTTTGTTTTGTTTTTTTTCATTTATTTTATTTATTTAGTTTAAGTGTCAAATAAAAGTTTTTAGAAATATTATTTTTCTATCTATTATTAACAAGGTCTATTATTAACAAGGTCTATGAGTCTTTAACCTACGAACTAAAAATAAATAGAGCTGATCTATTCTCCTAATAAAATCCATATTTAAGTAATTCATTTAAGTGATTCCTTATATGGTGTGCTCAAAATAATTTTTATTTAGCTAGTTTTATATCAGTGTATATATATATAGATTTAGGTCTGTATATATATATATATATATATATATATATATATATATATATATATATATATATATATATATATATATATATATATATATATATATATATATATATATATATATGTATATATACAGACCTAAATCTCCAGAATAGATAATATTTCTGTATAAACGAAAACTACATCAGAGAAATCTAGTCTTTTGGTTTGTGATTATCACAGTTGCTTGTTTTTTGTTTTTGAATGACTTGTGGTTCCTGAAACTAATAGTTGTAAAAAATATGTAGTTTATTTATAAAATACATTTTTTGATTTAAATTAAGACTTTATAAAAATATAACAAAACAACATGAAAATCATCATTAAATACACCAAATGTATTAATGCTCGATCTAATTATCACACCAAATGTATTTAACAATTTATCGTTAAATGTAAATACTCAACATATTATTGTAAAAGGTAAATAGAATTTTTTTTGTGTGTTTTTTGTGAAAGTTACATATAAATACACCAAACTAATTTTTTTTTTAAGCTTCACAATTACCTGAATTTACTCCATTACTTTTGCCTGATGATAATTGTTGGTGTTGGACAGGTATGTCAAATTTTTAACAAAGATGTTTTGTAAATTTTTTTTGTTTATTACTTATTTGATTAAATAAATTAAAATTTTTAATTTAATTGTATTTTAGTATTGTTTATATATTGTATATTTAGTAATGTAATAGCTTATTTTGTATTTAGAAATTTTTACAGTTGCTTGTGTAATATATATTCAGTATTTATACAAGTCTCTTGTGAATTCAATACTCATAAAATTTGTATAGATTATATTAAGTAGTTATTACGTTTTTAGGTCCTGATTATACAAATAATAGTATTATCTTACCACTATGTAATCATTGGATGGATACTTTAGGGGAAGCAATGGTAAACAGTATATTTTAAATTTTATTGTAATGTAAGAAGATATAATAACTTTAAATTGTATATTTTACTTTTTTGAAAGTTATTTAATTGCTTTATAAACGAATTTTTAATTTTTTTTTAAGAAATCATTTTAAGAAATGTTTTTTTTCTGTTTGTTTTAGAATAGTTTTATTTCTTTTTTTTTTTTCCCTATGTATTTTACCAAGGCTAAGAGTGTCATTTCAGTCAAGGAAACTACTTTATTATGATAATAACCCTCTCTCAGCTCTTAATTACAAAATACAAACCTTGATAAAAAAGGCTGCTGCACAGAGAAAAAAGTTGAGCCCAATACTACCAGGAATGTGGTGGGGATTGAATTCGGAACTTCTTGCTTATGCAGCAAGGACACTACCACTACAACACTACCACAGTTAAACGTTTTAACTGATTTTACTTTAGTTAACAGCATAAAATTTTATTAAATTTTTAACTAGTATTTGTAATTGTAAGTAGGCAAATGGATAAATGGAATGCGGTAGTGGTGTCGTGGTAAAGCGCTTGCTAGATAAGTGAGAGGTTTCGAGTTCGATCCCCACCACGTTGCTGGTAGTACCGCTCTCAACTTGTTTCTCAACGCAGCGCCCTTGTTCGTCAAGGTTCGTGTTTCGGAGTTATAGAGTTGAGAGAAGGTTATAACCACTAATTAAGTAGCCTCCTCATCTGTAGTGGCCTTTTCAGCCTTGAGGAGGTGAATAACAAAAAAACAAAAAAAAATGTCATGATGTTAATGATAAGTAGAAAGTCAAAACATTGATATACCCAAGCCTGTAGACTGACTACAAGTCAGTCAGATAAAAAAGTAGCTGGGTAAGAAAATTCTTAAATAATGAATGAGAATTTAAATAAAAAATGACCAAAAAAATACACATGAAATTGTTTAGATGTGGAAATGTTTGGATGAGAGCATTTGTGTTTTTTTATTTTTTAAAAGAGGAATCAAGGATTTCAGTGTTCTTCACCTGTAATCATTCATAAATAATGACCATTAACATATAACAAATATATCGATGTAAATAATTCAGTTGAATATATGGTGCTGAGTTTAGTTAAAATTAATGATAAAAGTATCCATATTCTTTACTTTACACCTTTTTTTATTTTTTATTATTAAATGACTTTTTTAAAGTACATACATACATACATACATACATACATACATACATACATACATACATACATACATACATACATACATACATACATACATACATACATACATACATACATACATACATACATACATACATACACACATACACACATACATAAATACATACATACATGCATACATACATACATACATACATACATACATACATACATACATACATACATACATACATAAATACAAAATTATTTAATTTATTTTGTTTAGAAACTTAACTTGACTTATATTAATTTTGTTAATTTGACTCATAGTAACTTCGCATAGCAAAACTTTGCATAGGTTTTGGAAAAAATGAGCAAAAGTTGCAACTCATTTCTACAATCATAATGTAATTGTAACTGAAAACATTTTTAATATGTCATTAGTAAAATGTAGCCTGATTTTTGAATTTTTTTTTTAATTAACACTTAAATATATAATTTTACCTTTTTCTAGTATTAGATATTTTCACTTTCCTTGGTTTTCAAAAGTATTCTTCTCCATTAAATAGCATTTGTTCAATTTATTAATAATAAGTTGAACAAGAATGGTTGTAAGCTTTCACTGAACATTATTTCTACAGTTACATAATATTTAAAATCTGCAAGTAGAACTAGCATGTTCCTTCTGAGGTAACTCTCTGGTAGCTCTCAGAGAGGCTGATTCTATCAACAGTTATAATAATATAGAGTATTAACAGTGTTATGTTGCGTATAGATGGTGTCTTTTTTAGTGCTTTTGGTGAGCATTATGGAAGCCGCATAAGAAGCCCTTAGTAATGACTTTGGGTAACTAACCCAACTAAGCAGGATTGACAACTGCATAGCTTATTGCTTAGTAGGCCGTGTTCTTTCTATAAATGAGTCAAGTTCTTTTTAAACTTAAATCCTACCATTTTTTTATGTGCTTCCACTTTGCACTCATTAATTTTCTCTTTATTCTTTATCATTCTCCTTTTTCCCAAGACTACACTCTTTTAGATGTAATTTCTAATCAAATCAACCATGTTGTTTCTTTTTACCCCTCTGCTTATAATGTTGATATTGGCGACTTTATTGCTCATCACACTGAATGGCTTGGCTTTTATGTAACTGACCATGCTGGCACTAAAACTTCTGCCTTTCTTAATCTCTTAATCTCAGATAGTTAACTTTGTGACTCGTTTTCCTGACAACCCTGACTATTTATCTTCACTCTTTGATTTATGTTTTGTCTCTGACCCTAGCTTGTGTTCAGTTTCTCCTTTTTCTCCCTTAGGTGGTTCTGACCATGCAATGATCTCTATACATCTTTCGTCTTGTACTTCTTCATTAGACTCACCTTTTTATCTCACTACTTACTACTACCCTAAAGCTGACTGGGATTCTTTTTGTGATTTTCTTCATGGCGGTCCTTGGATTGATGTCTTTTCTCTCTCAGCTGATAAATGCGCCACTTACATAACCTCCTGGATTCAGGCAGGAGTAGAACCTTTTATTCTTTTTCATCAGTTCCAAGTCAAGCCTCACTTTACTGCATGGTTTTCTTCTTTTTGTGCAGTTGCTGTATCTAATCATAATCATTTTTTTCATCTTTTTCAAAAGAATAACTTTCTTGAGAACAAATGGCTATTTACTATTATTTTAACTCCAACAAAACTCAGCTATTTACTGCAAACAACTATTGCAATACTGTCAACATTCCTACATTAATGAATATAGCAACTCTCTCACTGAGTTCTCTTCTTGTCTAAAAACGTTTGTAAGCGTAGTTGGACCCTGTCAAGCTTAAGCTTAGCACCCATCGTCATAAATCCTCTTTCTCTTTTCTACAAATACTATCATGGTTTCTGCTCAAAGGAGTTTTTAGAGCATACCTCTGCATGCTCTAAAAACTCCTTTGAGATACAGTAAAAGAGTGAGAATTTGCTGAATGACAAGTCAATGAAAGTCAGACAAGTCATTCAGCAAAGCCTCATTCTTTTAATGTATCTGTCCCTGCATGTTCTAAAAACTTTTATTCATCTAGTTTTTTTCCCTGTACTTCAACCTTTTTGAGCTCTCTCCCTTTTTCATGTTTTCAATGACTCATACAACCTACAACTTTTCAAGTCTTCTGTCACTGTTTCCTTGCTCTATAACTCTATTCTTTTTTTTTTGAGTAACTCCTAACTTAAAGTGGTTGCTTGCAGCCTTTGAAGTGAATCAGAATTTTAAAAAATCTGCAAGTTAATTTGATAGTTTTTAATTTCTTTCTGTGATTTTACCTCTATTTTTTATGGGCTTAGCATGCTCATTAATGAAAACAAATTTGTGTTTTGGTTTAACAAATTATATTTATATTTCTGTTTAGTTATCATTTCAAAAAATAATTGTATTTTTTATACTTTTGGAAAAAATACTAATGACGTGTTCATAAACCTTTCTAGAAAAAACAATATGTACTTTTTTAAATTTAGGCTCCTAACACCAATAAAGAATGCAATAAAGAAAAGCAGGATGTTGATCGGTATTTTAATTTTTTTTTTAATTTGATTTTATTTACCTAAAATTTAACTTAGTTAATTTTTTAAAATTTTTTTGTTAGTACAAGTTATTCCGTGTGTCCAAGCTCAAATGAGCAGAAAGAAGAATTTCGCAGACAAGTATGTTGTAAATCTAATTGTTTTGTAAAAAATTTATTTCTATATAAAATTATAAATTGTTTTGTGTATTTGGAGAATATGCATGTTCTCTAAATAAATGGAACAGTTAAGTATTGAAAGACTAAATCACTTTCAAACATGGTAGAAGAGGGTAATGTAAAAATAAGTTAATGTATAATATAGTTTAATTTATTACAACTAGTACAATTGATGTTGCAATCCTAGACTATTTCTTGGTACCTTAGTAGTTTTATCCTACCCTAGTAATTTACCTTAGTACCTACCTTTATCAGAATGTATTTTGGTATTTTGATAGCATTTTTTCATTATCTCATTAGTTTTTTGGAAATAAAAAAAAGTTATTTACAATTAATCTAAATGTTTCCAAGGGAACTTTTTTTTTTTTTTTTTTTTGTCAGGATTTATTGCAAACTTGTTTACAGTTGCATACATATAACATTCACTTATTGAAAAAAACTTTAGCACTTTATTAGGCATTTCAATTTATGTTGCAACTGGAGACTTATAACAAAATAAAAATTAAACATACAGCATTTCTATTAAAAGATACATGAAAAATTATGTTTTTACCTAAACTTAGCTAAAAAACCAAAAATAAAATAGTAATTTTCTAACTTGTTTTAAACCATGCATTTTTATGATTTAATGAAAATTTTGGGGTAATTTTTACTGTTTTTACTTTACTTTTATTAAATTTATTTAAAGATTGTTGAATTGATATTTTGTTGGAATGGAGGGCATTTATATATATATAAATATATTTCTTTATTTTAGGAAAAAGAAAGATTTTTAAAGCCTTATATGCCTTTTGTTTACACTTTACATGGATACAGCTCTGTTGCTGCCCCTGTTAAGGTATTTTGACAAATTATACTATTGGGTATGTAGTCAGTTTTAATGTTTAAAATAAACTCATTACTTTTGATATTAATGACTATATGATAGACGATGACTTTATTTAACATTGTTTTGAGTTAGTATAAGTCCTTTTTAAAAGTTAAATATTAAAGTTAATGCAGTAATGGAAAAATCACAAAATTAATTTTTATCTGTTCAGATGGCTTTCTAAATTATTTTTTTTATTTGACAGTAGTACTAGATTTTTAATTTAATTCAGATTATTTATTCGTGCTTTTTCCTGTTTGTTTAAAAAAATATTTTTCACTTTATTTTTTTATTAATTATTGTTAACAAACAGAAGAATTTTCCTTCTTTATTACTTTGTTTTGTCTTTATTTAATAAAATATGTAAGTTTTCATTATATATATATATATATATATATATATATATATATATATATATATATATATATATATATATATATATATATATATATATATATATATATATATGTATATATATATATATATATATATATATATATATATATATATATATATATATATAAAATTATTTTTAAAAACAACACGATCTTTTTTATTCTTGACATGTTTCGTAAAATTTTATTTACATTTTCAAAAGATTATTTTACAATAATAAAAAACTCTGAAATATATATTAAAAAATAGAAGTCTTTACAGAGAAATATTAACGGACAAAAAACTATACATAATAAACCAATATATTTATTACAAAATAACTCGGTAAATAACCAATAAAAATAACCAACTGTCAAAAATATATATATATATATAAATAAACTGACAGTAAAATTAAATAGATAAGTTTATAGCATAATGTAAAGCTTGTTTATTAAGTGAGGGACTTTCCCATTTAATGTGGAGGGCTTCTTTTATCTTTAATTTGTGTTTGTTTGGGGCATTATCCAAAATCTCAAAAGAATCACAGTTAGCCAAATTTTTGCAATTAAGAGATAAATTCAAGTGTTTAAATATATGAGATTGTTTATCACTTTTAAGGTGCTCATTTATTCTAGTTGCCAAGTGTCTGGAGGTTTCTCCAATATAACTGGCATTACAGCCAGCGCAAGAAAATTTATAGACAACATGAGATTTAAGCAGTTTAGGAAGTGACTCTTTTAAGCAAAAACAATCTTGTATTTTATTAGTAGTGAAAATTAATTTTATTAGAATATCCTTGCAATATTTATGAACAATTTTTGAAATTTTCCTTTTAGTGTAATTAGAGTACATTCCAATGTATGGAAGCTTAAAGTATCTTATATTTAAGCTATTAACAATGTTAGACACAGATGGGTTTATTTTCTTATCAATATAGGATTTAATTTCATAGTCAATAATTTTTTGTGGAAATTTGTTATTTTGTAAAACTAATGATAGATTCTTAATATCTTTATCAAAACCAAATCAAGAATTATTAATTTTAAATGTACGATCAATCAAACACCAAACAAGTCCAAATTTGTAGCAAGAGGGAATAAAACTAAAAAAATTTTGTAAAAGACCTGTATACATTTTTTTGTGATAAACTGAAGTCGTAAACGAGTTGGATTTTTTAATAAGTACATCTAAAAAGCAATCTGGTTATCTTGTTCTTTTTCCATAGTAAATTAAGATTTTTATGTTGTTTATTGAGGTGTTTGAAAAATTCTTGAGCTTCATATTCAGAATTAAAAATAGCAATTATGTCATCGACATACCGTTTATAAAAAAATGGTGCTGTAAAAGAGCAGTTATTGACCCATGTTTGTTCATGATAACCGACGAAAATATTAGCTAAGATGGGCGCTAAAGGAGAACCCATAGCAACGCCATCTGTTTGATCGTAATATTTACCGCCAAATAGAAAATGTGAACCGGATGTGGAAATCTGAAGTAATTTTTTAAATTGAACTTTTGAAAAACGTTTTGAGTTAGTTTTATCTTTAAAAAATAAATCAGTTGCAATGTTGATGGTTTCTTTAAGAGGAATATTCGTGAACAAACTTTCAACATCATATGAAACAATAAATTTATTAGTTACATTAATTTGTTTTAATTCTTCAACAAAAGAAAATGAGTCTAAAGTGCAAAATTGTTTAGGTATATATGGAGACAATAAATGAGAGAGATGTTTGGCAAGGTTGTAGTTATATGTTCCGATTGTTGAGATGATAGGTCGAAATGTTGGAAGAGAACTATCTTTACTAACTTTGTGCATCTTAGGTAACGCGTAAATTCTTGCAGGTTGAGATCCTACAGGATAGATTTTAGTGTAAATGTCTTTTTCAAAACATTTAAGCTTATAAAGTTTTCTAAGATACCCTTGTAAAGATATTTCTCTTTTTATAGTTGGATCCTCTTTTAATTCTTTAAATTTAGTCTTATTACTTATAATATTATGTAATGAATTTATATAATCAATTTTATTAAGAACAGTTATACCATTTCCTTTGTCTGGTCGTGTAATAACAATGTTCTCATTATTCCGAAGTCTTTTTAATATTTTATGTTTTCTTAGACAATTTTCAGATGGAGTGTATTTGTATACGTAGTTGATGCCTAATTACGCAATTTCAAATAAAGCTAATAATAACAGGTTGTTATAAAATTTTAAAGTACTTGTTTAGTACCACCTATTACCATAAAAGAGACTAGGACTAGTCGAGAACTACGACTAATCGAGGTACAAACTTGCCATGACCAAAATGTTTTATTCATTTTCATTCTCCTTTAAAATTAAAAATAGAAGTATTTCTTAATGTCATTTTTTTTAATATAATCTTTAATCAGTGGTAACTTGTTTAACTAAATTGTAATTAAGAATAATATATAATATAGTAATATAATGTAGAAGTTGTATTTATTTTTCGTAGAAAAAATATTTCATGTGTTGAACAGCAAATATTACAAATAAAAGATGTGACATAAAAATGTGACGTTAAGCAATACTTCTGTTTTTATTTTTAAGGGGATTGAAAAGGAAGAAAACAATTTGGTTATAAAACCTGTTTACATATACTACTTTAAAAGTTGACAGAAAATTATGATAAAAAAAAATCTTTAGTTTCATTGTGAGGATTGAGTTGAAACATTGACTTGTTTTGTTTTGAACAACTTAGTTTACATTCATTGCAGATGACATGTTTGGGCGTAGAAAAATGACATGTTATAGCGTATTGTAGATCATGTATATGTAGATCATAAAATAAAAATTTTTTCAGTCTAAAGCTTTAACTGTTAATTTTTGGTTTCTTTTTAGTTTGGTTTTCATAAAAACTTTCTGTATAATTTTTTTTGAATATTTCTCATTAGCACAAAAATAAATTTATGAACAACTTCTTTAAGAAGAATATTTTCAATAAATATTGAAGATAGAAAATTTACTTCTAATTAGTAAATAATACTCAACTGAACTGTTAATTGTTCAAAGTTAAAAAAAAAAGTTATTTCTTTTTTGCAATTTAAAATTAGTTATATTTTTTTAGGGTGTATTTAAAGATAGCAACTTTGACACAGCTAAAGCTAGGGAGCATGCTATGCTTGTTTCTGAACGTCCTGCTTATGTCACTATTTTAAGTTTAGTTCGTGACGCAGTTGCTAGGTTACCGAATGGAGAAGGTACTAGAGCTGAGGTATATTTATTTCTTTTTTCTTTTTATTTATTTGTTTTTACTTATTTTTATTTATTTCCCAATATTTGCTTTAAATTGTGTTATAATATGACGATAAAGTTCAATAAAAATATTTTTGTTAGGTTTGTTTGCTTTTACGTGATTCTCAATTTTTGAACCCTAAGGCAACAGATAGTCAGGTATTTTTTGTTTTTTAAGTTTAACTTTTTTAATATAATTCGATATTTTAATGTGTTTTAACTATTAAAAAAAATATTTTTTTATGTAGGTTAACAATGTTGTAAGTGGTGCGTTGGATCGTTTACATGCTGAAAAAGATCCATGTGTAAAATTTGATCCAGTTCGAAAGGTGTGGCTATATTTGCATCGATATCGAACTGTTGATGAGCTAGGTTTGTGTATATTTTATAAAAATTTTAAAAGACATTAGGTTTGTTTGCATCACAGCTAACCTCCCCCGATGTCAGTGGATGGTACTATTCATAACAGATTTTTTAAAGTCTATAAATGTTTTATGGATTTTTTGAATTTTTATTCGATTATTTATTACCTTCATAAAATAAAACTTTATAGTTTTAAATAATTTTTTTTAATATATACAAATTTCTTTATAAATCTTGTAGTCTAATCTGAAATGAGTTTGAAAAGTTTTGTATATTTGCTGAAAAGAAAGCCTAATCTCATTCAATAAAATAAATCATAGTTCATATGAAAACCTAGTTTCAACACTACAAAAAATAATTTTTCCCACTTTCTAAATAATAATGTTGTGTTTACTCTCTGACATCTAACATACTCTTACATTTAACATTCTAACATCCTTGATTTATTGTACGTGTCTTCCTTATGTCTGAAATTTAGTGCTTATCTTTCTAATCTCGAAGCAGTTTTTTCTGTTACAATTTAAAATTTGAATTTAGTTATAATTTTCTTTCAGAGAAATTACATCAAGCTAGTGGGGCTGCTGTTTTAGCCAAAAAACAGCTTTCTTCTTCCAAACCAAAAGTTTTAAAAATGGTATTTATTAGTTTATTAAAATTCAATTACTGCTTATTTCAAATACATTTACCTGGTACTAAGTTAGAAGGTATATGCAAACTTTTTTAAATATTTAAAAATTGTAATTAATGTCTATAGTTTTGTAACTTGCAATTATGCAGTCGACCTGTTTATTATTCAATTGTACCGTTTATTTTCAGAAAAAACCCGAAAAAGAAGATAAAAACTGTAAAGTTTCAAATATAAAGAAAGACTTGTTTGACAATACATTAGAAGAAGAAATTAATAATTCATCTGAAAGCACTGTTAAATCGATATCTGAAACTTCTATAAACGCAACTAATAGTTTCACTAAAAAAAAAACTGCTGTAAAAAGAAAACAAATAAATGAATCTTCGATCCTGAAAATATCTAAGCTAGATACCTGCAACATGGACACCTCTAATGAGTTTCATTCGCTTTTTGAAGATGAGACTTTAATGGCTACCCAATCTTTAATGTTGAGTGGAGAAGATGATGTTTTTGATGATGGTGTATTAAGTAGCAATTTTCTCGATTTGCAACAAAACGATGAGCTAATTACAAATTCATCTTTTCAATCGCATCAAAATTTGTCGGCTTATAATAATAACAATTCTCAAAAAAAAGAATATGAAGTACCTATTTATGAAAATAGAAATATTTTGCCAGAAAATTGCAATATTGTACAAGACACTAATTCTCCTAAACATCAAGTTAATATAAAGAAACATTTTAATGAATCTAGCGTTGTTTCCATTTCTACCGATTTAAACAAAACGGCTAAACATCAAAATCTAAAAAAAAAAATAATTCCTGAGCAATTGATTTCTGGTAGCAATGTTGATCTTCAAATTAGTCCACAACATATAACTCAAACCATACAAAAATCTGTCAGTGAATCAAAAGATCAAGTAATTATAAATAATACAGTTCCCGATAACTTAGTCGAACGTCAACATGTTCGTGTAATTCTAAACACTAATCAAATAAATACTGAATGCAGTAGAGCCATAACAAATGCTAACAAAGAAACATTTCAAAATTTGAACCAATATTTGACTTCAAAGATTGCTCAAAACAAAGTTGTAAGTTCGTCACTAAGCAATTCATCTATCCTTCATAATACAATTGTTCGTGCAAATGTTGCACCTTTCTCTCAAGTTATTCGTTCCAGTGGACCTTTTCTTGAACAAATACGTGTAAGTAAACCATTACTTACTTTGCAAAACCAAAATAACGCTATTACCCGCTTAGTTGTGCAATCAAATAACTTCTCTCAAACTCATGCTGGGGGTCAAAAAACAACTTTAAAGCTTATCCAAGTAAAAGGGAACAATGGATCCCAAGTCATTACTTCGCACCCCCCTAATTTACAAAATGTAAGAACTTCAAAAAATGATGGCAACGTGCATTTACTTTCACTTAATCAGCTTATATCATCAAATGCTAGCCAAAGTAAGTTTACTGATAGAACTGTTCTATCTTCAGTTGCCACTGGTACATGTGTACCTGTTGCTAGTATACAAGCATTGCTACAATCTGGGCAAAAATCTCGGTTTCCTTCTTCACATGGTGATCAACCTCAATTTATAGTTAATCATCAAAATGTTCAGAAAAATGTTAACTCGCGCATTTCAAGTTCTCTTCACGGTTCATCTATAACTGTCTCTAATAGCGTATCAAATTCTCTTCACGGTTCACCTATGTCTAATGCTTCAAAAATATTAGATAAAAACATGAATACGGGTAAAATTTTAAATATAGAGACTACTTTGAGTAAAAATGCATCAGGAAAAGAAGTATTTACTTATTTTCCTGGGAGTGTAATTTCGCGTGGTATACGTCCGACTATGGCACCGCTCAAAATTACTCTACCGCGTAGTGGTTTTAACTCACCGCAATCGACTAACAACTCGCCTATTCGTATTAGTAACGTATATTCTCCTCGGTCGCCTTCTTTTGAGAAAATAGTTGTTTCCAGGAATCCAAATAGTGTCACTCCGTTGCGATATCCTCCTCCAACTGAACATTTAGTAAACTTAAAGGATTGTCTAAAGAATTCCGATCAAAGTTTAAACTGATTTTAAAAAAGTACTGATTAAATCTGAAAATAAATTTTGAAAATATTTTTTAAAAATATTGTTTTATAAAGATCATAGTTCATCGCGGTTATAATAATTAAATTCTTTTAAAATATTTTTTTTTTGTATAAGGTTTTCTTTATCTTGAACAATTCCAGCATGCAATAATCTTTCAATTCTGTTGATTTCATTGCTAATATAAATGTCTCCTTCTTTCATAATCGTAGTCATAAGATCCACGTATATTTCTCCTTTCCAGCGTTTGTGCGGAGAAAATTCTTGAATTAATTGTATCACATGTCGCACGGTTTTCTTGCGTTTCGTGTCTATTTGTTGCATAAAGTGTTTAGCATATACATTAAGTTCGTCTAATGTACCAACCTTAAAAAAATATATGCAGAATTAACTGAAATAATACATAAGGTATACAATAAATGTTATACACAACATACTATATAAAGTGTTTTTCAACCGTCAAATTAGGTTTTAAAAATACAGTGTAACATTTTTCAGTTCTAGAAGCCTCAATAAACATTCCAACTGTATAAGTTGAAAGTTTGATGAAATCTGTAGTAAAAGTCGGTTTAATTTGCTTAGAATGATTGTTATAAGATGTATTGTAGTTTTGGAATCATTTCTAGATTAACTGTCCTATAATGTAATTTTCAAATATATGGGCGCATAATTTTATTCATATTTATGCATATTTATGTTTTACTCATACATATATATATATATATATATATATATATATATATATATATATATATATATATATATATATATATATATATATATATATATATATAGAATTTGTTTGAATATAAATATGCATAAATATGAATATATATATATTTTCATATTTATGCATATTTATATTTTATTCATATATATATATATTCGTATTTATATTTTCATATTTATGCATATTTATATTTTATTCATATATATATATATATTCGTATTTATGCATATTTATATTCAAACAAATTCTTTTAACCTTTTTTTTATAAAATACTTTTTGAAGAATTTCTATGAAGAAATCCGGAGATAATCCTATTGATCCTATAGGAATTCTATAATAAGTGTTAATTCTAACACTTTTTAGAAATCCTATAGGATTATCTTAGGATTTCTATAGGTTCTATAAGATTCTTATAGGAGTCTTGGAACTATTTTAGAATTATTGCTGAATTTGGAGAACTCTTTATCTCAAATAAAACAAAAGTGTATACAAATCAAAATAAAATTTAAAAACGCCAAATTTTCATTGTTGATTTACATCAAATAATCAATGAAACAATATAGTAACATTAGTTTTTACTGGCACGTTTATTAACTATTAGTAAGAAACACATTGAATATATTGTAATAAGTTCGTAAATTGCGTCACATACAAAAACGACTTCTTAGAGCCTCCCTCCTTTGTAATCTCAATCGACATTTTCCTCTGAGTCAACAAACTTTTTCAGTTTTGTTTAAGTTTGTATGCGCTGCATCGGATTTTTGTTCTGTTGTAACATCAAGCGAGATCATCTGTCTATCAAGATACTAATTGAAATGACCTGATTAGTACTTTAAACAATCTTATTTTATTTGTAACTTGTAAAGCCTACATAAGGGCTTTATAAAAAGATGGCTTTAGTCATTCGTATGTTTTAATCAGAATAAGATATATTTTTAAATCAGAATAAGATATATTTTACAAAATATTATTTAATTTTAAAAATATAAATTAGTTATATTATAGAATATAAATAATTTATAAAAAACAAATATGCGAGACTTTATAACGTTACGACTGATAATAGTGTTGATTGCCTGGAAGCATCGAGTATTTCTTTTAAAAATAAGTTTCATCGTCTTATAAAATGCACAAATTTTTCTTATGTAAATAATATAAGCAAATTTTTATCATTATTTATTATTATTATTTTTCGAGATTTAACTGTTTTCAAAGTCTCGCATATTCGTTATTTATAAATTATTTATATTCTATAATATAACTAATTTATATTTTTAAAATTAAATAATATTTTGTAAAATATATTTTATTCTGATTTAATTATGCAGGTTATCATAATTTTTTAACATTGTCGCACTTTACCAATGACATATTTTGAATTATAAGACTGCTTGAATTATAAGACTGCTTTTGTATATATTACAGTTTTCAGTATATATTACAAGAATATTGGTGGAACTGATTTATTGTGCTTTCATCTGAGAACATGGCCCTATTTCAATTGTTCATTGGCCATGATTTTTACTTAGGGTAAAATCTAAGATGGTTCTTTATATTATTGACTGAAAGCAATGATTTTTTTGCAGACGACTAAGTTTTAAGACCACCTCCAGACAATCAGCGACAACCATAATGTGAATTTCATGTACATGAAATATTGATTCAACTTCTATGGATATTAGGGTGTTCCATAAAAATGACTTTTATGAATTTCAACTAACATTGCTTTTCATAAGGTGCTCCAACCTTGATATTACTAATAAATTTTTTTTTTTTTTATGATTAGACCACTCCTTGACTTCCTTCAATGGGTCCAAAGGTCATTTTTTGCCCGTTTTTTGCCCATATTTCGGACTAACTGAGGGGAATGTTACCATTATTCAAAATAATTTTTCTTTTTTTTTTGTTATTTTTTCTTTTTTGAAAAAATAAAGATATAATGTTAAGCTTAATTTGTTTTTTTATTTGAACAATGAAGATCAAAAAATTCAAAAAAATTGTTTTATTTTGCTATATTTCACTATCTTTTACTATCTTTGTCCTATGTACCATTTTAATGTGTTTTCTGTTATACTTTAAAAACACATATATTTGTTTTATTTTGTGAACAATTATATTTTTTCTTGTGTGTGCGATTCGATTTTTAACTTACTTTATATTTTGGTTATCATTTATCTTTTCAGGAACTAACTAACTTAAAAAAAGTTACTTAATAGTAAAATGCCACCAAAAAAAAAGTCGAAGCTTACTCAAAATAAGGCTGAAGTATTTCTAGTAAAGAAAGTTAGAGAAAATCTTTCATGTTATAAACTTCCTACTGGCATAGAGGTTTTGCAATACTTCCTATACCTAAAAAAACTTGAATCCCAAAGTAAAGAAAACGGTTTTAATTAGGTGTCATTTCGAAATTAATTCATTTGAGATCAGATGCCCTCCACAAGCTAACTGTTGTGTAATGTCTATATAGGTAAGGTCATGGAATCTTGCAGGATTCCCTATCATAACCTTTAAACATATCAGGTAAATTATGAAATCAAAATTTATTAACAAACTTGTTTTTATCTTTATTTTAAACATTGAATAAATTTTACATTTTAAAGAAAGAAGATTGATAAAATGGTGAACAACTATTACACGTTAAAGAAGAATAGCAAAAGGAACAGCCCAACAGATACGAAAAGGAATGAGGAATTTTTTGAAGAAATGTTAAAATGCTTTTGGATTAGTAAAAAAAAGAAGAACTAATTGAAGATATTATTAAAGACAGGAGAAGGACATCCAAAGCCAAAAACAAAGATATTGCGTTTATCTTGGACCAACTTGGAAATAGAATGGAAAGAATAGGAACAAATGGTAAAAGGTTTATGTACACTATTAAGAGATCCCACAAAATATTTTGTTCCATATTCAACATGGAAATTAAACTAAACAATGGTAACAATCTAGACAGTTTTTAAAAGTGGTCACTGCATCGTTTTGTTACCATTTTTTATTTTGAAGTATTTTAGTGCGGCCGTGGCGCAGTGGTTAGAGCGCTTGCTTTATAAGCAGGAGATCGAGGTTCGAAACGAGCTCTGGACAAATTTTCGCGTCACGGTAAGGAAGGAGGCGTGAACTTCCTGGTTAAATGCACTTCCGCGGTGCTCTATGACAAAACCGTTAGGACTTCTTGAGGCACCTAAAATAAAAATTGGAAAAAAAAAAAAAAAAAAAAAAAAAAAAAACTCTTCAAGTAATGATAATAACTCTGACTGTGAATATGTAGCAGATATAAAAAAAAAACAATCTACCTCTGTTGTTTTTTACCAAAAAATACTAAAAAAAAAACAGCTCTCACAGCAATAGGTGAGGGACTTTCAGTTAGAGACAACAAACTTCAATAGTGGCAAGTGTTATTGCTGATTTAGGAGGTGATGTTACTAATCGCAGTTAAAGAAGATATTGTTTTGCAATATCTTCTTTAACTGCGTTTAGAGTTGCAGAGGAAGTTGTCACTAAAGAAGGAGAAAAGATTAAAAAACATGTTACTGATCTTGTTAAATCTTCATCATTACCAATTATTCTCCATTTTGATGGAAAAATAGTTAAAGAGCTCACAAACGGAATAGAACATCAACTTGACAAACTTGCTGTTTCCATCAAATTAGATGGACAGAGTGAGCTTCTTAGGATTCCTCATTTGAACTCTTGTACTGGAGAAGACAGAAGAATACAATCAAAAAACTTCTTCATCAATTTGATATTTTTAATAAATTACAAGGATGCGTTTTTGATACAACTTCTGTAAATACTGGTAATAAAAAGGGTGTGTGCATTAGATTAGCTTCAGAGCTTGATAGACCTCTACTTTTCTAAGCATGTAGGCATCACATCTATGAAAGGCATATTATTCACTACTGGAACATTTATCCAAAAACAAATGGCCTGTTCCATTGTTTAAGAAGCTTAAAGATGTGAGGAACTCAATCGATCAAAATTCCATTGCGTTAAACAAAGTAAAAAATGAAGTTATTTCTGATAGCTGGCTGCAGGTACAGTTCAAGGAAGTCTTATCTTTTTCTTAAAATATTATCAGAATGAAAACAATGAAAAAGGTATTTAAAATTTTGAATAAATTGAATACTCTGTAATAAAATATGTTTAGTAAGCTACTGTTTTGTGTCTAAATAAATAGTCTTATTTAGGATGGATGTAGGTCTGATTATCTAGAGTTAGTGGAATTGACAACAATGTTTTTTCTGGTGGTGAATAGTACAGACTAAGAAAAACTGGGTCTGTACACCATGCCAGATTCACGGCAAAGGGAATATACTTTCCGAAATTGTATCTCCTTCTAGACAACATTTCTAGTTTGACAGATTTCGAGAAGAAAGAAATAAATGATATGGCATTCTTCACAGCTGTATTTTACACTGAGTGGTTTATAAAGGCTGAAATTCCGGCAGTCGCTCCATATCAGGTGACATTTCTATGTTTTAAAAGTTTTTAATCATTTTGGTTTTTATTACTTTTTTCTCTTTGAAAATATTTAATAGTCTTTAGGAAATGAAATCTTTAGGATATGAAAGCTCTTTGGCAGATGGTGAGATACTCAAAAATCAATCCTGCCCAGGCAAAACCTGTTACAGAGTCTCTAAAGAGACACACCTGGTACATAGACCCAAATATTTTAGTTATGTCTCTTGTTGATAAAAATGAACGGAGTGACATCGCCAAGAAGTTGTAATCAACCCCAAGACCTACAACTTATGCCAAATAGAGACATCAAGTTAATATAAATATACTGAACTCCCTTATGTTTAATAATGATACTCCCTCAAGTTTGACCTCGCTTATAACTTACAGTGGCTTAAGACTCCATCTGAGACATGGGATCTAAATAACAATTACCTAGAATTCAAACAATTTGTGAATAATATTGAAGTAGTAAATGATTGTAGTGAGAGGGCTATAAAACTAGTTTAGATATCTATTTTTTATGTTTGGTCCTTGCTGTTTATGTTAAAAATTTATTTAACGAGCTCGTTACTTTTAAATATTCTTTTTAGCAATTGATCAATAAATGGCACAATGAGGATAAAAGACAAAGTTCCTCGTATCAAAAAAATATAAGAGTGAAAGAACAATTAAAAAAATCTGATTATGTAAAGAATTCTTTATTTACAAAATAAATTTAAAAACATGAATTATGTTTGACAACTAATTACTTGTTTCAACTTTACTTGTCAACTAATTACTTGTTTCAACTTTTCAACTTGTTTCTCTGCGTAGCGGCCATGTTCATCAAGGTTCGTGTTTCGGAGTTATAGAGTTGAGAGAGGGTTATAACCACTATTAAGTAGCCTCCTCTTCTGTAATGGCCTTCTCGGCCTTGAGGAGGTGAATAATAAAAAAATTTAAAAAAACTTCAGAAACTAATCATAAATATAACTTTATCATGTAAATATAAATATTTTAATATTTAAAGTATCTTGCTAACAAGCAGAACACTAATATAGTGCAAAAAAGCTTAAAAATGCTTTTTTTTAATTTTTTGATCTTTGTTGTTCAAGAAAAAAAAAATTAATCTAAACATTCTATTTTTATTTCCTTCAAAAAGATAAAACACAAAAAAAAGATAGAAAATATAATTTGGATAATGGTAACTCTCCCCTTAGTCCGAAATATGGGCAAAAAATGACCTTTGGACCCATTGAGGGAAGCCAAGGAGTAATCTAATCATAAGAAAAAAAAAATTTATTAGTAATATCAAGGTTGGGGCACCTTATGAAATGCAATGTTGGTTGAAATTCAAAAAAGTCATTTTTTTGGAACACACTAATGGATATATATATATATATACATATATATATATATATATATATATATATATAAATATATATATATATATATATATATATATATATATATATATATATATATATATATATATATATATATATATATATATATATATATATATATATATTGTATGAAAACTATCAGATTAGCAAAACTATGAAATATCGCAAGAATATCATAAATGGTTTACTAGTTAGTTAACTGAAAACAGTTTATATCTTTAAATGTCTGCGGATAAATAAACATACAATGTTTATGCATATAAATTAAAAATAATGAATAATTAATATTTAAGTAATAACAAAATAAAAATAAACATATAAATATTACTTTTAATTTATGTTAATGGTCCATATAAACTTTAGACACTGCTCATATGTTTGCCGACGACACTATCTTATGTTTGCCGACGACACTGCTCTTATGTTTTCCGACGACACCACTTTACTTTAGGCTAATAAAACTCATTTGTATATATTAATTTATTAAGTTAAAATTTATTTAAATGCCAGTGTAAAATTAGTATTTCAAGTAGCAATCAAGGAACAAGAATAAATATCAAACTTATCCTATTCTAAACGAACGTTTCAATATATTCCTCAACCTTTACCGATGTTATTTATAAACAATATCAAAACTGAGCGCCCTTTCACAAACATCTTATTTGGTGTTTTAATAAATGAAAATTTATACTAGAGAGATCATAATAAATCTCAAATCTCTCAAATCAAAATCTCAAGAAATATTGGTATTATGTATAAAATTTTTATTGTCAAATCTTAGATTTAACGAGAACACCACACTAACTTTATATATTTATGAATACAAAATATTTTGTATTTATAAATAGTTACTTATGTAATGGTACAAACACATCTTAACTAAAATGTTTCTTTAAACAACAGAAACAAACAATACAAATTATTTTCCAAATGGCTAATGCTAAACCTTTACTTAGAAGCATGAGAGATGTTTATCAAATAAATCTATTCAAAATCATGCAATTTATGTTTCAACATCAGACAGTTAAAACTCCCAAGGTTTTCAAAAAATCACAAGGTTTTTTGTAAATTATCAAATCGATACAATACAATAATTGATCTACAGGAAGTTTAAAAAACCTTTCTGTAAATCAAAAAATTGCAAGATTTTTTCTGTCCTATCGTTGTCCAATGTTATAAAACTATTTACAACCCTAAATTGTAATCTTTTTAAGTCAAATATGTATTAAGTTCAAACCTTTTCTCAAAGATTTGGACATAGCTTGCTTTACTTCACGTTCAGCCGTTTTGTGTTAGACAACTAGTTGGAAATAAGTGAAGAAATAAGTGCAAGAAATAAAGTGCAAGAAATAAATGCAAGAAATAAGAACAAAAAGCTTTTAAAAATATCTATCTATCAGCAATTTTCACTTAATCTGTTCCCTCCATTGACACACTAAGAATGTTAAATGACTTTTTTCAATGCTTGTTTTGAAAATACTTTTGATAATGGCAATGGTGATAAAATTGTTCAGAGGCTGAATAACTTTTCATAGAGCTTTCTATTGACAACTTTACTACACCACCATAAAAACTTTATGATTATGTATTGCGCCGGAATTCACTATTCATCCGACGCCACAATAGCTCTATGAAAAGTTATTCAGAGAAAGCAACCGTAACATTTATCATTTTTTCAGTAGCCACTGGCAAATGTACAAAAAACCAAGCAACCATCCAGAGTATGAAAAAAAGCTACAAAAATGCACCACAGAATTCAACAGCAACAAAGTTTATTAAGTACATTTTTTTCTTTATTAAGAACAATTTCTACTCTTCTTATTTTTTCAAAATAAGAATAGAAACATTTTTTACAATAATTTTAAAATTTGAAGTAAAATTTTGTAATTATTATTTTTCTTTAAATTTTCAAAAAAATTCAAAGTTTTTAAATTGTTTATATATCATTAAATTAACTGTATAAATTTAACATTTAATGTCTGGCGGATTTTTAGCCAAACCCTCCATTTTGTAATAAACTTAAAGTTGTATAGAATGAGAAAAACATCGCCATTAATTTGCAACAAGCAGCAATCCATTTATTTTTCTCGATGCATTGAGAAAAGTTAATTTATTTTGCATTATCTTAAATTAACACCAAATTAAATTTACAAAAAAAAATTATAAAAAATTATTGCAAAAATTAAGTTTTTACTTTTTCATCTTCAGCTTCAGCAGTACCTTTCCGTAACCCACAATTGATATTTAAAAATTTTGTGATGTTATAATATGTCCAATTTTCGTCAAATTTTCCAGGATAATAAAGTTTACCATCTTTCTCAGTTTTTGAGTAAGACACAAAAGTCGGATAAACACCAATTTTTTCTTTTACAGTTATATTAAACCATTTTTCTCCATCTAATTGAGCGATAACGCAATCTTTATCGTTCTAAATATTTTTTGAATTTACTCACAAAAATTTTAGTAAAACGTTTAGTAAAAAACATTCTATTGAAAACAATTAATGACATATTTAAATCCTATACGCGTATTGGAGTATGAATAAAATATATACTTTTTTTACTAAAGTAAACAGAGAAACGTAATAATAAAAGTAAGTGTTATTCTACAAAAAAATGTTATATATATAGCTATAGAATAAAAAAAAGCATAAATTATAAAGATACTTTAAAAGTAAAAAAAAAAATTTAATTTTGGTTTTCTTCATATTTAAAAATTTTATGATAAGGATGAGCGGCTCTTTTTCAAAAAATGAAGTCAACTAGCTGTAACTAACCTAAAATTACAAAAAATGATATAGTCAACTAGCTGTAACTAACCTAAAATTACAAAAAATGATATAGTCAACTAGCTGTAACTAACCTAAAATTACAAAAAATGATATAGTCAACTAGCTGTAACTAACCTAAAATTACAAAAAAATATTCAGAAAATTCAATGTATCTTCTTTAATTTAACACCAACAAAATAAAAGTGCAATAATGCTTTACGTTAAGAAACAACCAATGAAAAGAGAGATGTTAGGGGCCCATATCACTCTGGTGTTACCTAAACTGGGCTCCTTATTTAATTCCTGAATAAAACCTAAGTTATAACTTTGTAAGTTTTATTTAAGAATTGACTGTTATTAATATGATGATGATAAATAATCATCTGCTCATTATTCATATTAAAAATGACAATGAGTAAATTCAATTGAAACAGAATGTTTCAGATCTCTCCTCAGATCTCTCCTCAGATCTCTCCTATTACTGAGTGAAGAAACTACTATTACAGCATAATCAAAAATTTAAATTCCAATGTAACGCTAAAAGAAGTTGTTATCTTTTTTTTGCTTTTGACTCTCTAAACAAAAATTTACCCTGTTCAATTACAAACCTTTTCAAAGTAAGCTAGTACATGCATACTCTACATATCATAAGTATACCATGTTGTACATTTGGAAAACCTCCTACTGAACCCTGGATAAAAATATTTTATGTGACATCAGAGCATACAACTTTTTATCATGTTGTTTTGCAGACAGACTTTTTTTTTAACACATAACATTCCATAACTAAATATACTTTAAAATAAGGATTCACAAAAAACCTCTAACATTAAGTTGTTAATAAATCAGTCACCAACTAATTGCAAATGAATTGTTATAAGGCCTTAGTCACAGCCATAGTCTAGCATGAAGGCTAGCCACAGTGTAGCATGAAGAAATATTTTCCTGTAGTTATGACCAAATATATTATAAAAGGTTTTACAAATAGTTAACTGGGTATTTTTATTTCTACAAACACATTCCTGTACTAAGGAGTTACGGAAAAGAAGGTTGAGTTTCACGATCTGACCTTAACATAGCTTTTGATCAATTCAATTATTAAATTGATTTTAATACTATTAACAAAGTTAAATAAAAAATTGTAAAGAAATTATACCTGAAATATCTGAGCTACTTGACGTATTGTCTTTGACAAAAGAGTACACTTTTTACACCAAGACGTATAAAAATACACAATTACAAACTTGTTTTCATTTTTAACAACTCTATCAAAATTATCAAGGTTTAATTCAATCAAAGGTTCTTTGTACAGGCTATCAGTTAGTTCCTGATCATTAGACTTTGCCTCAATAAATTTAATAATCGATTCTTTTGAAATAGTATCTTCATAGCTAAACAAAAAATTAAACCGTGTTTTTATCAAGAATAAAAGCTTTTACCAAACAAGTTTTATAAAAAAACTTTATAATCATCAGTTTTCTTATTCGATTTTGATAAAGAAGACTCGCTGATGTCTTTTTATTTATTTTGAATAAAAGTTTCAAAAGAGTTAATCTCTCCGTTAAGTTCTTTGTCTGCTGCTACAACCAAAGAAATGTTTTAGTTGCAGTTTTAATAATTTTAAATAGTAAAAATTTTTACTTTTGCTGAAATAATGAAAACATTCAATGTTATACATTTAAAAAATAAAGTTAAAAAATCTCAATCATCAAAAACACCAAAGTTTAACGGGTGACAGGAATAGTGCCGAAAAATGTATTAAAAAGGCCTAATGTCGTAAAAAATAGAATTAGTGTCGTAAATGAATTTAATAAATAGTGTCAAAAACAAAAAAAAAGGAATAGTGTCGCAAACAGTAAAAACGGAATAGCTTCGCAAATAGTTAATTTCAGCAATTGCTTACTCGTTTTACTTATCTTTATGGCGTACGGCTTTTACCAAAAAAAAAGAAGAAAAAACAAAGAATAATGAAAGAAAAGATTACTACCAAAAATCTAAACTAAACCCGCTAAAAGTAAATGTTTTTGTTTAAAATCAATAATATCCTTGACACAAAAAATTTTATGTATTTAAAACCATTTTTAAATGACAAAGCTTTTTAATTTGCAAAAGAGAAAATCTAAAGCAAAAGCAAACTTTAATCTTAAAATTGTTTTTTTCCTTTGCAAATAGCAGAAAAGTTTTAAGATTTGGCAATATGGGCTTGCTGCAGCTAACACACGCGCAGAATAAATTTTATTGTTTGTTATTGGAAAATCAATCAAACTCCATTGCTTTAAGGGAATTAGAAGCACTCCGTGCCGTAACCGTGCGCATAAAAAGCCTGTATGGACCCAAAACAATTTGACTAATGAGTTAGAAAATAAAACAAAGTTTGCATTAGAAATCCGTGAAATAACATTGTTTATTAACTTCTCTAATCCTTCAATCCTAGTATTGAGAGTCTTAAATCAATCACACTTTGATTTCTTTCCCAAAATATAGTTTCCTATTTGCAGTCGATGCATCAAGGAGTCATTAAATTGTTGAAGTAATTAACTGCACTAATATAACTAATAAGATCATGAACATCATGTTATGAACAGCGGGTCATGAATGTTATGAACAGCGTAAAAACAAATATTAAATCTCTATAATTAAAGTTATAAAAAAGACATTTTCAAAAAGTCCTACAAATGAACATCTTTGCTTAAATAAACATTTAAGTCGGACAATTACTTTTGAGGTTTCAATTTAACGGAGTTCTACTGTAATTTGGATTATATACATATATGAATATATATATATATATATATATATATATATATATATATATATATATATATATATATATATATATATATATATATATATATTTATGTATATAAATATATAAACACACAAAATAAAAATAAAAGTTTCTATTTTAAATATAAACTATATTTATAAAGTATTTGATATAAAAGTATTTGATATGCAAAGTTTGAGAAAAATTTTAAGAATTTTTTTTTATGATAAATGGTATTATTTTTATGATAAATGGTATAATAAAAAATAATTAAATAGTTAACGTTTATCCCTTACCTCTCGGGTACCTTGCTTCCTTTTACAAAATACTTCAAAGAGCAATAGTCATCAATACGAAAGTGACTTGCCAACTTTAAACTTTTATATGTATCAATTTTCCCAATAAATATATCATCTCTATTTCTAAAATAGGCTTCAACTTCTGAAATTACACCAACCACCTTATCGCAACTTTTTAACCATGGGGCAAAAAATAAGACTAATGAAAACTTTTCTTTTTTTAGATGATCTTCGATATTTTCTTCATTTATTTCTATGCATAGAACAAGAGAAATCTCAAAAATCCATAGAAGATTCATATCTAAAATGATCGACGCAAAACAGGAAGTTTTCGTTTTCATTTTTTAAAATATTTATTATTATCTTAGCTGTTTCAATACAAAAAAAAAAAAACTCAAAATATTATTTGCTTTTTAAATGATTAAAAGTTTGAAGTCATCTAACTTAAGGCTTTGATTCGTCTCAGAAGTCTTGAAAAATAGAGTCATAAAATATTTTCGCAGGTTTTCTTTATTATTTTACTATTGTGTTTATATCATTAAAAATAAATATCATTATTAACTAATAATAACCATGTTAAAACAATTTTAGGGATAATTTTTTGTAAAGTGCGTTTATTTTGCGACAATTTAGGTTAGGTTGTTGGTTAGTTAAGTTGTGGACAAAAAATCATAGTGAGCCATATTGTCCAGATTACCCCGGTGGGAAATGAGCCAGCGAATAGCAAGTCGCTACCAATAGATAAAAGACGCGTTTAAGGCGTATAAAATGCGTAGTAAAACGTATTTGAAAAGTTTTAAACACGTATTTTATCATTTGCTATCTTTTTTTCACTGGGACGTAACTAGATGACAAATTTTTTAATTTTATATTATAACTATTATTGTAAATGTTTAAATATATTTTGCTGTTCATTTAAAGATAAATAATAAAATTACAATAAAACTTTTACTTTACAAAAAGAATAAAAACAGACATAGGCTCAAGGAAGATACGGATGGCTGGTGTTGCCACAATCTTTTCTTAGAACCCCTCTAACAATGCCATTTAAAGTCCATATAATTTTAGTAAGTTTACAATAAACATTTTAGAAAAATACTTCATGAAGAATAAACATTGAAAACTCCGTTGCAATATAAATATTTAAATCTTTAGACGAACAAATTTAATATAAATATGCTGTTGCATATATACATATATATATATATATATATATATATATATATATATATATATATATATATATATATATATATATATATATATATATATATATATATATATATATACATTGATTCCGCAATGACGGGCCTCAGCTCAAAATTAAAAAATTTGGGCACTTGTGATTTTACTCTGCTCAAGTGATGGTTATGGTTGGTATTTGACCGAAGGTTGTATTTTCCAAAATAAAATAATGCTTCTGGCAGCAAAGTATTCTTATATTTACACATAAATATTAGTATTTGAAGTAAATTATGTTTTGATATATCTAGGACATTCATGTATTTCATTACAGGGGTAGGGTTTTCTAATCTCTTTTCATTGTTAACTGCTTTACATGCGCGGTTTTGTAAGCTCTGTAATCTTATTAATTTGGTTTTGTGTGTGTTTGCTCAAATAATATTAGCGTAGGAGAGATGACAATGAACAAGACTGAGGTAAAGCATTTTGCGCAATTTATAATCAAAAAAAATTTGTATAATTCACTTATAGCAGAAGAGATTTTTGTTTCAATGAGACTAATATGGTTTCTCCATAATAAGTTCTTATCAAATAATACTCCCAAAAACTTTGTATGGTTTACTCGGCTTATTTCATTTTTATTAATGGACAGTTTTGGTAGTTTTAACGGAAGATTAATTAATTGTCTTATTTTATGAAGAGAGTAAAATTGTTTTTTCACAATTTAATAATAATTTATTAGCTTTAAACCATTGGTAAAAGCTTTCTAGTTTAGTGTTTATTGTTTCGAACATTATTTTTATATCGAAGTGGTTTTGAACAATATTTTTATACCAAAGTGGTTTCGAACAATATTTTTATATCGAAGTGGTTGTAAAATAAATTTGTATTGTCTGCATACACATTTAATGATATTTTATGTAACGTTTTATTCATGAAACTGTTTTCTTTTTATTAAAGTTTGTAATTTTCATTGGCAAAAAATTTTTATTATTTTATTCTACTTTTTAATTCGAAACTAAAGCTAGAATGACCACACTAGAGCTGACAGATTTTAAACTAGATTCTAATAATATTGCCAATATAATAATGCCATTTTTGGAAATTTGTAATTAGTTTCATGTTGCAGTAGTTGTTTAAAATATATAAGATATGTTTCTAGACCATCCATGATCAATTAAACCAAGTTGAAATGATCTTTTTGGGCCAAATCTTACTCTATTTTTTAAATGTAATCTGCCTTCTAAAGGAATATAAATATCAAATAATAATATTGAGCAACTTTATAATATAAATGTGAATTTCATTATAATATAAATATTAATTTCATATTATAAAATTCATAATAATGTACTTGATCATACTACTAGTATAAAACTAGTATTTGTAGTAATGCAATAGTATTTATTTTATTCGAAAATATTTTTATTTTATATTGTTATTTAATATAAAATGATTATTTTAAAAAAAAAACTTTTTTTTATCTGGGCTACATGTGGATTAAAATTAAAGCGACAAAAGTTAAAAACTGAAACTTTTTTTATGCATTCGCATAACCATTAAATTCTATTTCCATATTATAATGAGTAATATTAGGATATAATATAATAACGAGTTTATGCATAAAGTTTCATTCAAACCTGAAAATGTTCGAACAATTTTTTATTCGAACACTTTCAGATAAAAGTTTATTTATATTTTAAAAATTAACAATTGCTAAGAGATAAGTTTCTTTATTAACAATATAACAACACGTTTATTTAAGCAATTTGAATGGTAATTTAGTTTGATTTATTTTTCAATAACAATTTAGTAAATAGTTTAAAATATAGGATAAGTAACTTTAATAAATAACTTTAGTTCAGTAGTTATCATTTTTTATAAAAAAACTAAGCACACAGGCAAGTACTAAGAAGTTTCCTATTTTAATAGTTCTTTTTTACTAATCTAGTACTAAAAGTTTCTTAAAGGTTTCTTAAGAGTTTCTTTAGAGTTATAAATAGGGCTTCTAGCACCAGTTTCTTATTTACATTGACTTAAAAATAAATGCATAATTACTAGTTATGAATTAGTTTTTAACGGTGGGTAAAATGGCTACTTAATATCTTTACTTTCTATTCATATTATTAGCAATGTCAGTCTGAATTACGCAACAAAAAGGAAAAATCCAATTACAAAAGAGTTGGAAGTACAGTGTCAGCGTTGCAACAAAATAATAAAGTGCTCAGGAATTCTACGACTACCTTTAAAAATCACTTTAAAAGTCACGGACTTTGTTTCGATAAGGTAACAGAATCAATTATACTAACAGATAAGAGAGCAAGCGAGAAGAGACAAAAAACTGTTGGCGACTTCTTAGCGCAAAAGAAGCTTCAAAATATTATTTCTGATTTGGCTGGGAATGGTATTTAAGTTCGAGCTATAACCAGAAATAAATACATTCGCCAGTCAATAGCTCGAGATGGATTTAAACTCCCCGCTAACGAAAGTGATGTAATGAAACTTTTGCACAAAGATTTTGATAAAAAGCAAAAAAAAACAAAAACGATTGACACCATAAAATTAAAAGTAGCCAATAAAGTGAAGTTACGATGGCTATCGACGACGTTACTACTTTAAGAGGACGAAAATATTTTGGAGTAAATATTCATGATAAAACTGACAATATCACGTATAAAACAGGATTAATTCATATTTTGGGTTCATGCAGTGCGCTTGATATGGTTGAAATAATGAAACAACATCTAAATGTGTTTAGAATATCGATGGTAAAAGATTTGGTTACATCTGGAGTAAACAAGAAGTATATTCAAAATTTAGATGTTATTGGCAAATTTTGTCTTAATCATGGTATACATCTTGGAGTATGTGACACACTTTATACGAAAAAACATGATATTAAAGATTTAAGCGATCCCTGTGATGACAATAACAATCAAAATGATTCTTTTGACAAAGGCACCAATTTTGAATTTATAAATGATGATTTCAAAGATTATATTGACATAATTTACTTTAAAGAACTCACGCAAACTGATAAAATACATCAAACTGTCAAGTACTCAAAATCAAGTTTTTCAATCAAAAGTCAAAGCTCTACTTGGAAAAGAAATTGAACTTCATCTTGATGTAAAAACTCGTTGGAACACAATACCAATAATGCTTGAGCCATTGATAAAGACAGAGACGGTAATTCAAGAAACTTTATTAGAATTTAAGGCAAATAATGTAGACTTCGATGCCTTGAAAGGTTTACTAGAGACAATGAAACTCATTAAACTTGCTATAGAGAATCTTAGTAAATTAGATGCAACTCTGTTGAGCGCTGACATGATTTTAGAATTTATGTTTGAGAAACTTTCTTTAGTTAACAGTGAAATTAGCAAAAAATTGATGGATAATTTGAGAATTAGAGTCGATGAATACCTGAATACAGATGTCATGAATTTATTACGCTGTCTAAAGAACTCTACAATAACCCCATCCAGAGATACGATAACTTTTGCAGGAATGTTGATATCTCGACTTTTTGGTGTTCATGACGTTAATATTATTGAAACAACTTCCAGTAATTCATCAGATAAAATTTTAACTCTGCAAGAGGAACTGAATGTGTTGCTGAAGAAAAATGAATCACCAATAGTGTCTTCTGGACAAGATAATTTCAAGTTTAAAGCTGAATTCCTCTTTTTAAAAATACAGACCAGCGTACAGAAAACTTACAAAAGCTTTATGATGCATTATTAACAATTAGGCCCTCATCTACGGATGTTGAAAGAGTATTCTCCGTGTGTGTCAACTTTTGTACAAAAATAAGATCACAACTTTCAGATAAGTCATTATCAGCTCTTTTTTGAAGTACTGTTATAAAATGTAAAGTTTATGTTAGGATATATATTATTGGAAAAAATTTTACTCTCACCTGCTTAATACAAGGAGGGTGGGTGGGGGTAATAAAAGGGGCGGGGTTCGAATTTCAAAAACAGTTGTTAACAGCTGTCTGTAAAAATTATAAAACAGTAAAACAGCTGTTTTTAAAAACCACTGTTTTTCAGAAACCCTAGTTGCTACATTAGTTTATTAGTCTAGATAGTTTGCGACGTTAGAACTATCTTGTTCTATCTCCACTTTTGAAAAAATTAACTTATGGATAGTGTTGTGTACATCTGAATAATATTTTTCTGCTATATTAAAACCTAAGTTATAAGTAAAAAAGTTGCGGAGAAAACATAAGCTATAAAAATGTTTTTATATGCTGTCTCATAAAGTTTTTATTTTTTAAATCGTTTTATCTCAAAACTCAAAAATGTGGAGATCGAATACGATAATTCTAACGTCGCGAATTTGAAAAGTACTCTGACTTCTTTTCTACGCAACAAGTGAACATTAAAGGTAACCAAATCATAATTATTTTTTTTGCTATAGGGGAGAGGGGGACAGTTTAGGACAGGGGTAGTTTAGGACAAGGCGAATAATCCAAAAAATACTAACTCTTCAACTCTTCAAGTTTAATATATTCGTCGATTGAAAATACTTTCACACGCAAGCGTCATAGGATTTCTTTCACAAAGGCAGTCAGGTAGCTTTTCTACAAACGTTTTGTGGTTTTTGATATTTTTTTCTAACTTTTTTAATTCTTAAGTGTAAGGATTTACAAAGAAATTTACTCCACCCAAGGAATTATTTTTTGCATTTTCTGTGAAAGGTATATGTTCTGCGACGTAAATAAAAAAATTCAACGATAAGACATAAATTCTTCACAGAAAAATTGTAGAATGTTTCCTGACATCAGGGTTGAGGCAGCATTGGATGATTTTCACGGGGCGATTTAGGACGTGTTGCGCGGAACCTTTAAAAATGGTGCGCAATTATAAAAAAAAATGTGAAAGATTTATCAACGAGAAAAATTTAAAAACTGCAGTTAAACATGTTTTTGATAAAACAATGAAGTTAAGAGAAGCTGCAGGTGTATTTTGGTTCTTTAAAAGTACGTTAGCTTACAGAATAAAAATGCTCAGAAATAAAAGAAAATCGAAAAGTGATAACTTTTCAACCAAATATTCTGTGAATCAAGTATTTACTAATGCAGAAGAAGCTATGTTAGAAAATTATATGTTGAAATCATCAAAAATAAATTATGGTTTAACTTATTACCAAGCTAGAATTTTAGCATATGAATATAGTAATGCTTTGAAAAAATGTCCTGAATTATGGAGCCAAATTAAAATTGCTGGCATTGAATGAATGAAAGGATTTATGATAGGACACAAAAAGATTTCTCTGCGCAAACCAGAAAATACAAGTCTATCAAGAGCAACAAGTTTTAACCAACAAAATGTGAATAAATTTCAACTCAACTTAGAGAGAGTACTCTGTTAGTCAAAATATTCTCCAGAACGCATATTTAACATAGACGAAACAAGTGTCATGACTGTTGTGCAGGCACCAAATGTCATAGCTCAGCGTGGTCAAAAGCAAGTTTGTCAAAACGTCTCAGCTGAAAGAGGGCAGCTTGTAACTATGTGTGCTATTATTAATGCAGTCGTAAACACTATACCACCAGTTTTTATTTATCCTAGAGCAAGATTTCAAGAGCGTATGCTAAAAGGAGGACCTAATGGTTGTGTTGGATTTGCTAACAACCCTAGTAGTGGATGGATGACAGGAGAAATTTTTATACGAGTGCTCAAACATTTAAAGCTCCATTCAAAGTACAATAAAGAAAACAAGATTTTGTTATTACTAGATAACCACAAAAGCCATTGTACTATTAATGCAATCAACTTTTGCAGAGAAAATGGAATTGTTTTACTTACACTCCCACCACATTGTACACATAGACTTCAACCTCTTGATGTTTCAGTATTGGGTCCTTTTAAACAAAAAATTTCTGCATCTCAAAATGACTGGTTGTTAAATCACCCAGGAAGAACTATAACAATTCATGATTTAGTCAGTATAGTAACCCCTGCATATAATGGCTCATTTACACCAAATAATATTACTGCAGGGTTCAAAAAATGTGGTATTTTTCCTTTTTTATAGAAATGCATTCACAAATGAAGATTTCGACTGTTCAGATGTAACAAACCAAAGCCTTAATTACATCTCTTATCAATCTAGTAATAATGACAATAATAAAAAAAGCTACATAGGTTTTAAAATTTTAAATGTTAGTGATCATTCTATAGTAAAAACTTTTGAAGCTACTGTGCCAAATAAAGAGTCACTTAATGAATATAGAAACTCAGCTGATGAGCCGTCACAGCCATCTGCACCAGTTTTATCTCCTGAAATGATTAGACAATACCTCAAAGCACATCCAAGAAAGAAAACATCATGAGGCAGAAAAAAAGGAAGATCAAGAATTTTAACAGACACGCCAGAAAGACCACCAAATACAGAATCTATAACTTACACAAAACAGAAAATATTTAACAACCATATCAACCCTCTCCCCCCCCTCCCCCCAAAAAAAAAAGTGCTTCAACAGTTAACAATGCAACGTTAGCTTTTGTTTGCAGAATTGAAGAAATAAATGGAAACATTTTGGTTGTTAATTTGTTGAATAAAAAAGTAGGATTTAATATATTTTACTTTCCTGATATACAAAATAAGTGGTCGGTGCCAATTGCAGAAGTCTTAGCTAAACTTCCTATGCCAAACAATGCAGGAAGCATTTCAAGAGTTTCTTGTATTATATTCAAATTTGATTTTTCTACATTTAAACTTGGTTGAATGTTATGAATTCTCTCAATTAAAACAAAAAGAAAAATTGTTTATCTACATCCATTTTATATTCAAACTTATTTTTTTATTATCTTTTTATTAATAAGAGTGATATGTGATTAAATAGCATTTTCTTTTTAGTTTATTTGAATATACAAAAAAACTCATTAATGGTTTGAGATCTTTATAAGAATAATTATGTTACTCCTAATAATTCTGTTGATTCTGTTATTGTTAATAATTACTGCTAAACGAAAAAATTAGGTTTAAGAAACATTTTTTGTCTTTTAATTATATTTCCTAAACTGCCCCAACATTTTCCTAAACTACCCCCTCTTGTGGGGTAGTTTTGGACTATTGGTAGCTTCGATTTTAAGAAAAAAAAAACCATTATTTTTTTGAACTAGCTCGAACTTGCTTTTTTTTGAAGAATGAATACCTAAATTACCTTTTTTTATATTGATAAATATAAATATAATATTTTTTTATATTGATAAATATAATATTTTTTTATATTGATAAAACACGTAATAACACGTTGTGTTATTACGTGTTTTACGCTTGTTTGACAATCTTTACTTTTTGATCTATTTCTGTAAAAATTTAACACTTTTTTATCTTGCGTAAGCGAGGCAATCTTTAATTTTGTACGAAAGTGTAAATGGTAAAGATGGCATTACAAAAAAAATTTAATTATATTTATCAATATATTTTGAAATCATTTTAGCTCAACCTAAATTTTTTTTAAATAAAAAGGCTTCAATCAAACACTTTTTTTTCCACTAAATAAACAAATTCTGATTCCAAAATTGATCTGCCCTATTGTATACTGAAATATACCAATGAATTGTACATTAATCGTAGTTAATGCATTAACCTCGATTGTCTCTTTATTATATATAATCGATTGTCTATTTATTACTTTATTTAATATTGCAAGTGTTTATTCATTTCTATTTTTCTTTTTATTCCAACTACTGCATTTATTGTATTTTTGCAGAAGTTAACAAACCTTGATTGTTCATCAGATGGTATGTTACATTTTTCAACATAATTTATAACTTTTTATTTTATTACTAAATTTAAGTGTTTTTTTTTTCCATAAGAAAAAAGCAAATTTATTGGTATTTTTTGCAATTCTTATATTTTGTTTTCTTGTTTTATTTACTCCAAACTTTATGTTATGGTTTGTTATGTTTACAGTTTTTACGCTTTAAATTACTTATCTTCCTTCCATTTGGATGTAGATATTGCGTATACGGCATCGTCTAGACCACTTAAAGAACCAATCTTTGCAGAGACGTTTTTTCTATTTAAAAATAATGTACACTGTAAAACGAATCGGTTTTTTAGTGGTTTTTTGAATAACTACTTGGTTTTTCAAAAAAACGGTTTCCTGATTTTTGGTTTTTTAAAAATCCAATTGGTTTTATACTTGACGTTTTACGTTTTACTTGAAGTTTAACGGTTTTTCAAAAAACCGTATCTTCAAAAAATCGTATCTTAAGGCCGTAAGTTTTTTACTATTTGAGTTTTGAAAATTTTGCGAAAATGGCTGGAATCGTTGTTAACATTTTGCCAGTAAGTTTGAGTATAAATTTCATACCATAAAATATGTTCTTTAACTTTTGCATAAAAAACTAAATATACTTACTACAAAAATACTCGAGTTATTATTATAAAAACTCTTTGAAGTTTAAAAATATTTGTTTTAGGAGCAACCTGAAACTTGGTCATCTTTGGATGTTGCTCTATGGTTAAAAAATTGTTGTTTAGAAACATGTGTTGACAAATTCATAGGTAGTTTTTAAAAACAATTCAGTTTTAAATAAAATTCTATTGTTCAATGTGTTTAACACCAGTATCAATTATTTTAAAGCTATATAGGCATTACAGAAATTTACCACCCACATTAGGTACGCGGAAATCGCGTTTTACGGAGCCGATTTTTGTGCTAAAATTTTGTTCCACGTTTTTTTCACTTTTTTTAAGGTAGCGTCAGACAAACGTTTTTTTTTGGTGTTTCTTTTTAGAAACATATATAAACCTAGATATTTTTCTGAAAGAAGAAGGGTTAATCTTGATTTTTATGTGGCTTTTAATGTATGGTTACTAATTTTTCATGGTTTGTTAAGGTCCTGAAAATATAGTATATGTTCTCACATTAATTTATAGTAGAAGAAATGTTGAGCCCGCTTTTTTTATTATTGATTTTACTTTCTACATGCATTTTCTAAGCACATGCCAATTTTCAAAGAAAAAAAAAAGGGAGCAGATAGTTTACTATGTGTTATTCTACAAATACCACTTGTTTTAGGTAGCCTTAGGCAAACGTTTTTTTGAGGTATTTCTTTTTAGAAACACATATAAACATAGGATATTTTTTGAAAGAAGAAAGGTCAAGCTTGATTCTTATACTATTTTTAAGTATGGTTGCCTAACTTTTTTATGAATTTTTTTGCTGACAATTTTCTATGAAAATTTAGTCGATGTTCTCCCATTAATTTCGTATCAAAGAAATGTTGAGCCCGCTTTTTTTATTATTTATTCTACTTTCTACATGTATTTTCTTTTTACCTGCCAAATTTCAGCCAAAAAAAAAATGGGAGCAGCTATATAACTAAGTGCAGCACTTTTGGTACCTAATTTCTGTTTTAATGAATTTTTTTTCGGTAACAGCGAACTATATAAATACGGAGGCGGATAGGGGGGCCAGTTCTTAGAAAAACAATTTTTTTTCTGCATTATTTTTATTATTAGATAACAGATAACAGAAAAACAGATAAAATGGAAAAAAAAGACTTACAAAATATATAGATTCTCTAACAGATAGTAAGCAAATTTTTTTTTTCATAATTATATTATTGCTAACTATTTTTAAAACAAAAACATAAATGTAAAAACCTTACTCTTTTTGTTTATCTTAGTAAGATAATCTTAAGTATAAAAAGATTAATGTATTACTAATACATTTTTAGTAATACATTTTTAATAATACAGTTTTAATCTAATACTATTAAATTAAAACTGTTTTGATTTTATTGATAGATTAAAGTATCATTTCACAGGTTCATTAAAACATCATATAAGTATAAAAATTTGTTAATACACACATAAGTATTAATAATACTTATTTTTATATTAACAAATACTTTGTTAAAAATAAATTATTTTATGATTTGTATAATTTGCTTCAAGTCTACAAATCGAATTTATACTGATTTATTCTTAACAGACATATTTTTTGGTGTTGAATGGTATAAAAATTACACTCATCTTCTTTTATTATTTTCCTGTTGTATACTACTTCATCCTATAAATATTATTTAAATAATTATACAAACATGTCTAATATTTGCTTCTTGTTTAGATCCTAGCACTATCATTATAGATTTTTTGAGATTTCGTAAGTATAGTTCCCATAACATTTTTGCATTAACTTAATGCTTCTAAAGTTTTTTTAAATATAAGATATAATTATTATTGTCTATACCTTTTTCTTGATGTATACTAGTTTATATATGTTTATTGTTTACATAAGTACATACCCATTCTTAATGTTAGCTTCTTGTTTATATACATATAATCTTTATATTTTAATTTTTTAGTTGTTATTTTTTGAACTTACTTTTGGCAATTACAAGGTGTTATTTTTTATCGTACAATTTTTTTGTTACCTTTAGTTGAATCGACAAGGTCTACCATTGATAAGTTTGTATATTATAACTTTTGTTATGAATCATAGTAACAAAAGTTTAAACATGTGTGTCTAGGTTTAACTCATATTTTGTTTAACTCTCCTTTCATTACTTGCTATAGCTAGTAATTTTGAAAACCAGGAATTTTTATTCTGTGAATATATTTAATTCTAAACTTATTTTTTTTTGTGGTGTCTCACTCCTTTTTTAACTTTAGAACCATCTTCATCTGGTACAGTTGGTAAGTTCTAAAAACCTGTTATGCATTCCTTATCAAATGCAACATTTATTTTTTTATAACAATCTTTTAACCTTAGTTCCAACTTTAACTGCAACAAGTGGTAAGTTTAAAAACTATTACTTTTTAATATGTGTATGCATTTCTCAACAAATGCAATATTTATTTTCTATTAAAACTTTTTAACCTCAGGAACATCCTCATCTGCTACAATTGGTATATTTTAAATGCTTTACTTTCTAATATGTTTATGTATTTTTCATCAATTTCATCAATATTTGTTTTTTATTACAACTTTTTTACCTTAGTTTTATTGTCGTCTGCATCAAGTGGTATGTCTAAATAATATTACTTTTTCATATGTGTATCCATTTTTCATCATTTGCTGTATTAATTTTTTATTACAACTTTTTAACCTTAGGACCATCTTCATCTGGTACGATTGGTAAGTTTTAAAATTTTTACTTTCTATTTGTGTATGCCTTTTTTTATCAATTGCTATATTTTTCTTTTTTAAAACTTTTTTTACCTCTGTTTCATCGTCCTCTGCATCAAGTGGTATGTCTAAATAATATTACTTGTTAATATGCGTGTCCATTATTCATCATTTGCTATATTAATTTTGTATTACAACTTTTTAACCTTAGAACCATGTTCATCTTCTACGATTGGTAAGTTTTAAAAATTTTACCTTCTAATTGTGTAAGCATTTTTCATCAATTACAATTTTTCTTATTACAACTTTTTAACCTTAGTTTCATGTTCATCTGCAACGACTGGTATGTCTAAAAACTATTACTTTTTAATATGTGTGCGCATATCTTAGTAATTGCAATATCTTTAAGTGACAACTTTTTCTACCTTTAGTTCCACCTGCTCAACTTTCTGCTGGTAAATTTATGTATTAAAAATGTATCTGAATGGTTATCAAATTTTTATTATTCCTATTAATATACACTGTTTAATACATTTATATTGTGTTTTCATTTGAATTCTCATAAAAGGAAAATCACTAGCAGTATTGAAATTTTTACTCTTATTAAAAATTTGTTTACCTATCAGTGATTTATTAGTCAATAATTTTATATATTTAGATAAACTTTAACAAGTAAAAAATTTTTATCAAGTGTTACATAATGCCATTTGTTACTAATATAATTATTATTTATTTGCTTTTAGAGCTTACATATGAAGCCTACAGGGTTTACAGGACCCAGCATCCTGGACCCACCAGCAACAGATCATATTTGCGTTGGATCCAGTTTGGGGGCAAAGATGACCCTCTTTTTAGATGGCCCTATTATCCCCCAAGCAGGGGTGCTGGGGACAGCAGCAGAGGTACTGCAAGTGGTCGTGGCAGAAGAGGTCGACTTAGGCGGAATGTTTTATGGCTTGCAAAATGAGTACCGCAAGTTTTGTAACTTGCAAATATGGTACAGTAAGTTTTATGGCTTGCAAAATGAGTACCGCAAGTTTTGTTGCTTGCAAATATGGTACAGCAAGTTTTGTAGCTTGCAAATATGGTACAGCAAGATTTATGGCTTGCAAATTTTTTTTGATAGACGGCTCTGGCTTACCTTCACGTGGTGTCTATTGTTAAAAATGATTTAATTTTATTCATTAATGGAATTGAAAAATTAAATCATTCACTAAAAGCCAAGACAAAACTTAATTACATTTTTTATTTCAAAATACTTATTGTTTTTGTGTGTTTTTTGTTAAGGTTGGAGTGGGTAATCGGTCCCTTTAAAGGACAAAATGGATATTCAAACTCATCTAGTAATGTGGCAAATTAGTTTTTTATTCTAATTTCTCTCTGTTTAAGAAAGCATTTTAACATTTTTTGTGAAATTGTTATTAATTTTTTTTTTCAGGTTTAGGGCAGCAGGGGGGAGGGGGCGGCATACGCCCCCTCCAAAAAAGGTAATTTTATACACCACTAGTTACTATTTTTCAAAGTATTAAAAGGTTATATTTATTTTTTATAATGTACTCATTTTAGTAAATATAACAATATTTAAAAGAATGAAATTTTGATAGGGTGTGTTAAACCTTACCCACAACGTAACACCCAACTTTATGATAGACCTGTAATACTCGCTAGTGATGTAGAATAAAATAATACCAAAATGTTATTCATAAATATTATCAATTTCATAAAAAAAACACTCTTTAATGGAGAAAAAGTGTTTTTTGTGAGGTGTCGGTGGTGGATTAGCACCCCCTCTGGATCCCTTGATGCGCCATTTACCTAGAAAAAAGTTTAAATTAAAGCCCATTTTTACACCTATCTTTTGATATCAAGTTATAGATTTTTGAATTAGAATTGACAATGTTATAACAATTTATGTAAAAAAAAAAATTTTTTGACCACAGTTTTATCAAGAAATCCATATATCAAAAATTTGCTACTAAAAACGTCATAACTTTTTATAGAATTGTCCGATTTTCGTAATTTTTTCACCTTTGAAATACTGTATTTGAGAGCTTTCTAATGATATATAATATTCTAGTATTTGAATAATTTAAAAAAATCAGTCCACGTACCTACCTACATGATTTTAATCTGAAGATTAACTGCCGCTTTTCAACCTGTAATAAAAGTTTCAAAAAGCTTCACAGTTTTCAACAGCATGTGAGGAGAGCGCACATGCTGTTGAAAACTGTGAAACTTGAAACACATGTTTCTAAAATTAAGAGAAAAACATGTAGTTGCAAGCCAAGTTCATGTTGATTTAGCAAGTGAGTTCTTATGTTACTGTTAATCTAAGAGGAACTAAACACAATCTTCATGTTTGTATTGCCTCGGTATCTGCAGACAATTTAGGGGCTCACTTGCTTGCCAGTTTTAGGTGCTGCTTCAATTCAGGTAGAATTTGTCAATTTTGTTTAGTTGATCATAAAGCCATATCTTTGAGATACACAGAAGACTCTTGTTCATTGAGAACAATTTCAAATTATAACACTCATCTACAAGCAGTCAAAAGTTATTCTGCAAATAAAGCAATATTTGGAATAAATAAATCATGCAGCTTAAACAGATTGCCTTACTTTAGTGTTATTAAATCCTTTCCACCAGACTTACATCATGACATTCTAGAGGGAATAGTTCCACTTCTTTGAAATTGACAATCCAAAAACCGATTGAAAATAAGATCATAAATTTAATCCAGTTAAACTATGAAATAAAAACATTTCCATATGGATTTCATGATTCAAGAAATGTTCCATGTGAAATATGCAACCATTCGATTTCTGCTAATGGTCATCTCTCTGGAAAAGCTTCAGAAAATTGGTGTCTCTTTAGAAATTTTCCAATAATTATTATTGGTTATCTTTCTATTCATTGTGATAATCTTCCATTGTTTTGGGAAGTATTTTTGCTGTTTCGTCAAATATCTGACATTTTATTTTCATTCACAATTAAACATGATCAAATTACATATTTAACATACCTTATTGGGAATTTTCTCTATATGTTTAATATTGAATATCCTGACAAAATGACTCCAAAAATGCATTATCTTATACATTATCCAAGAATGATGTGTTTATTTGGCTCTTTAAGACATTTATGGTGTATGAGGTTTCAATCCAAACACAATTATTTTAAAAGATTGTGCCACATTATTTCTAACTTCAAAAATATCACCTTTACATTATCAAAGCGACACCAAATGAGACAATGTGCAGAATTAAATTCTTATGATTGTCTGCGAAAACAATGAAACTAAGAAGAATGGAGTTACAATATCAACTTTGTGTTTTCCATAGAATATCCAAGATGAACTATTTGATTATTTTTGATATAATATTAGTGAAATATTTAAAACTACAAGTGTATCTATTAATCATGTAACTTGTTATGTTAAGGACTATCTTGTTTTATCCGTTTAAAATAATGGAATTCCTATTTGTTCATGCATATCTTATCTGTTAAAACACTGAAAGATGGAATCCACAGACTATTCTTTTATGTGCTAAACGAAAGCACATAAAAGAATAGTCTGTGGATTCAAACCTAGTTTCACGACAAATGGGTGAATTCTTACGGATGTAAATGCTGAGGCCAAGCATGTGACTATTAGAGTCTTTACGAATTAGAGGAAGATAACCATCAACACTTAGATCACAAGATGAGACAGCTGAACTCAAATTAGTCTCACAAAGAGCAAGTAGGTCTGGTGAATTTTGCAAGAGATAAGACTCAACAGAAGAAAAGTTACTTCGAAGACCACGAATATTAGTGAATGATAGGTTTAGAGAACTTGGTGATGATGATGGTTTTTTGTGTTTTATAGTTTTTGGTACTTTATTCATTTTTAAATTAGATTGAAGAACTTGACTCAAAGCATAGATAGTACTCAGAACACTGTTTAATAGCCCAAGCAATTGCCTCATTACTACTAATAAACCCTAAGCCGTAACAAAGGGCTCCAAATGTGGCCTCCGCAATGCACACCAAAAGTACAAACAAGGACACCATCCATGCGCAGTATGGCACTGTTAATACTTTGATATTATTCAGCTGTTGATGGAATCAGCCTCTCTGAGAGCTACCACAGAGTTCGGGAAACCTGACTACCAGCCGGCCTCGGAACCATAAAACTGAGTTTTAGAGCTGTACCCTCATTAGGAGATAATAAAGTGAGTTGCCTAGTCATAAAAACAGAGACACAAGCAAAACCCATGCATTGAGTCAAGAAGATCCAGCATTCAACATCCTAAACTGGAAACAATGTATTAAAAATACATCTGCGCCAGCCTAATAGATGAAGAAGGGGTGCGAGGCTGGTCAACAGATAGAATCTGTTTACCCCTTAAGTCTTTGCCTAGGAAGCCTTCTGCATTTAACATCTGCCCAAGAAAGCCAGGTGCATTTAACATCTGCCCAAGATGAGTATTTTTATCGAGACATCATCTCTAGCCTTTACTCAACCAAGAGCCCCAAGGCAGGGGGTGTTTTAAATCGGAGTTGGCATCTCCTAGCTTTTGCCTAAAAAGGCGTATCCTAAAAGGCAGCAGGACATGAAGCAGATTGTACTGGGTTACATGTTACCAGTAGCAGGATAACCTGATCTGACTTTTATTTATACAAATTTAGTAAAAATAGTAAAATGATTATTATGAAATTTAATATTTATTAATAATATTATTAAAAAATATATTATAAATCAATTTATCAATCTATTTATTTTAGGTATCCAAGTAGTTCACAATTGTATGAATTAGCACAGGAAGTGATTCTATGTTTTCCAAATGTTAAGCCAACACATGGAAATGGCTCAGTAAGCTGAACATTTTAGTTTACATTTTAATTACAAAATTGTGTCAATAAATATATTTTTTTATTGCATAAGTTAACACTTAGCAAGCAAAATGAGTTTAGGTGTGTTATACACACGCACACACACACACAAACACACAGATTTTTCGTCCTCAGTGTGTTAAATTATGCAATAAAAAAAATATTATTGACACAATTTTATATATATATATATATATATATATATATATATATATATATATATATATATATATATATATATGTATATATATATACACAAATATAATTGCAGAGTTGACATTGCGCTATGACGCTATACTGATTTAGGGAAACTTGAGGACTTCAGTACATACATCGACTGATATAGGGAGAACACGCAAGGAGTAATACACACATCGACTGATTTAGGGAGAACACGCGGGAGTTAATAACACATTGAAGGGTTTGGGTTGGGGCAGGGTTAGGGTTAGGTTAGATAATGTCCCCATTGGACATTAAATATAAGACTAAAATATTAATAATCTGGTCTTGCGTTTTATTGTTCACTTTCGTCCAACACTTTATGGAAAAAATATATCGTGTTGTCAGAAATACATTTACGGGTGTGTATATATATATATATATATATATATATATATACATATATATATACATATATATATATATATATATATATATATATATATATATATATATATATATATATATATATATATATATATATATATATATATATATATATATATATATATATATATATATATATATATATATATATATATATATATATATATATATATATATATATATACACATATATACACTTTATGGAAAAAATATATCGTGTTGTCAGAAATACATTTAAGGGTGTATATATATATATATATATACACATTTTGACAGGTTCATCAGGAAGCATCCTGATTAACCTGTCAAAATCGAAAAAGCTTGTTGAAGAAAAAAGATAGAGAAGTGTTTTTACTAATATATATATATGTATATATATATATATATATATATATATATATATATATATATATATATATATATATATATATATATATATATATATAATTGTTATTCTAAGGTTAAATTTTTTTGTAGGAGTTTCTAGTTCATGCTTTAAAAGAAAAACTTAAATGAGTTAGGCGACCTCTCGTTAATGATGCCACAGTAATGGAATATAAAAAAAAGTATGGGCATGCCAATGGAGGCCATAAAAGGAAATCTATTGGTATAAATGAGTCAATGACTCAGATATTGCCGGCTAAGAGATTCTGCCACTCGATTACACAAGTATATATGTTATTTTGTATTTAAAAGATGAATGTAATAGATTACACGAACAATTAGTTTATAGTTTTATATATATATTTATATTTTTCAAAGAGTGAAAGACAGAAAGATAGAGATACGTTTGAAAAATGGTACCGATGCTATTTATTTCCCTACTGCCAGAAAGAAAGAAATTAAAGTATACTCATATTTCTTTTTTCTTTCTGGATTTTTGGAAATTTTTATCCCTCATCCAATCGTCCAATGTTTTTAATTTTGAATTTTTTTTGCAGGCTGAAACTATGACAACTATAACTTATTCTAAATATAGTGTAATAATAATAGTTAATAATAATAAAATTAGGTCATATAAAGTTAGTTTCTAAATTTGTTTCAAGAATTATGTTAGGTAAATTATTTAATCTCACATGTTGCCAGTTTCAGATGAATGTAAAGTTTTATTATTTACAGACAGAACACGATGTTACTGATGACCTTTTGGCATTATTATCTGAAGAATGCAATAAGTTGCGTCCTGATGTCCTTTTCTTGAAAAGCCAAGTTCGTTTAATCATTGGCACGCTTAAGAAGCATTGCCAAAACAACACTGTGAAGAATGTTTTTTTTTTTTTTTTTTTTCTTTCTGTTATTGTTCTACCAAATATTGGGAATTTAATATTCAAATTATTAATACAAAAATGTCTTGTTAATACAAAAAAAAAGTCATTGAATTTTGGGAATTTAAATCTCATTCATCCATACATTTCTCGTTTTGTAAGCATCAATTTATCACATTTAGGCATTTCGAAGAATTTAAGAGCGGCTATGCTAGTTCATCTGGAGTTTACTATATATTTTTGAAAGGGTAAGAGTTTTATCGTAATTTATTGCTAGTGCAGATATTTGGTTCAGTATACCTTAATTGTAACTTGATGTTTTATTTTGATTTAGGATCCAGTTTGTCTAACTCCGATTCTCCGAATTAAAGGCCGTTTCTTAGACCAATTTCCATTGATCTATTTGTCGATAAAATTCTTGTTGCAAAAGACATTCTAGATTTTTCATGTGGCGTTACTATGGTTATGGCAGCATATTTTTTATTTGACATTGCCTATCCTACCCAGCCGGCACAAACACGTCTTTTAGACGTTTTTCTTCGCATCTAAAATGTTAACACTTTTGGATATCTAAATTCAGATAAATAAGACATCTATTAGTAGTCATCTTTTAGACCGCTTGAGACAGCTATTTTTAGTCGTCTCAAAGATAAATACAATTAGATGTCTTATAGTTATATGAATTTTGACGTCTAAAGGTGTTAACATTTTAGATTCTAAAAACACGTGTTTTGCTGGCTGGGTAAGCCTTTGTTAAAAAAACTTAATTTTATTGAACACCATGTTATATCGGATAAAGTTAAACTTTGCAAAACAGCTAAACAAATATCTAAATTATGCAAACTTTAAATGTAAAATTGATATGATATTTAAAACAATTAGCTGTATTTAAATTTTGTTTTTCTTAATCATCTTTCTCTACAAATGGGGTTTATGGTAACATACTACGATATTGAATTGTGGTAATCGGTAATTAGTTTATTAAAAAGCAAATATCGTTTGAATTCCGTCTAATTCTGTCGGGCGGGGGGACAATCACTGTCTTTTTTTTTGTCGTTGAAAAAATCCTCAATTAGTGAAAAAAGTCAATTAACGAAGAAAAAAAGGCGGAGGGGGACAGCACGTCTTCCCTAGTTACCCCGGCAAAAAAAACTAAATGATGGTTTTTCAAAAAACCGATATGAGTTTTTCGAAAAACGCAATATAATGGATTTTTGAAAAACCGATTTTTTACGGTTTTTCAAAAAACCGAAAACGGTTTCAATCTGGCTTCAGTCTGAAAAACCGATTTCGGTTTATTGCCGCACCGTTTTATTTTACAGTGTAGGGTGCAAGATGATTGCCAGCAGCTTTAATGAAGTTTCTCAATGATCGTTCATCGTCACGCCTACAAACTATGTGTCACATATCTTTATTAACAAAAAAGCCAACTCACTTTTGATTATATTGGAAATGCTATGCAACTATTTCTTGCGTGCCAAAAACGGCTCTGAGTGACGTATTGATAACCGGCTCAACTTACGACTTCACCGATTGATACCAATCTCTTCTTTTTTTATGAGCATGTTTTTTGAGACTTTTTATTAGTACAGACTTGATAATAATCGGTTTACAATATACACGAAATATTTATAGACTAATTAAATAATAAAATTCCCATTTAACAAGTTAACAATTAGTGTATTTCCTTCAACTAAAAGTTCATAGTTTCCGTTTTTAATTCATGACTTATTAGTCGCCATGAAATTTAACTTTGAACAAAGATTTTTGTATTCTTATTAATTTGCATTTTTGCCTCTACATATCTAATCGCAAAAGTATTTTTTTCGACACGACAACATTTTTATAAATTCATTATACATTTACTTTTGTTTATTAACATAAACCACAAAAGAAGCCTCGTAACTACGCACGGCAACAAGAGAATAGCTGGATCGAAATAATACGATATAATAAAATAAACGCTTACTGAACTTGCTTCTAGGGTCTCACCTTGATTGATAAAATCTATTCAAAGTGCAAATAAAAAACAGTGTCTTTATGTTGTTTAGTATACCCATACTACCCATTTTTTAAAGTTCATTCGTAACAATAAAACACAAAAAATCCACCAAACTACACTACATGCATATTTGTAATAAAAAAATCTTAAAAACACGCCTCAAATTAAAATTTTTTTTGATAAACTAATTTAGTTCTTTTGTAGTTTTTATAACTTTTTTTTTAAGTGTAGTTTCATTATGTAACTAGTGACATAACATTTTAAAATTGTTTATCTTTAAAACTTGTACCATGCTTTAAACTAAGAAATCAGTAGAAGATTCTAATATTTTTTACACCACTCAACAAAAAAAGTTTTATGTATGGAAAAAAAAAAAGAAATTATACTTTATTCATCACCCCCCTTTCCCCTTGTACTCAAAATTTTGGTTAAAATATTTCCAAATATTGTCTATAAGTTATTGAATAATTAGTTCAGTTACTTGGTTAAATGGTAACTTTTTAAATTTTGTTAACTTATTAAATATAAAGTAAATAATTATGATATTTGCTGAGTTGTTAAATAGTAATAAAGTTATTAAATAAGAATAACACAATTTTTTTTTTACATTGTTAACAAAATAACATAAGAAAATTCAACATATGAAATATTTATGCAAAACAAATAGAACATAACAACAACAAAACACGTCTTACTACGGAGGATAACAACTACACAATAAATTAGAAAACTACGAACAGCTCTCACAAATGCTATCGACCCACAAAATGTATATAAAATAAATAAAAGCGTGTTTAAGAAACCAGAAGATTAAAATATATTTATATATAAAATCAATAAACAAATACGATTTATGAATTTTGCAGAATATTTTATTTTTAGGTAATAATATTTCAGTACTAAAATATCATAAGATTGTTACAGAATCTCATAAATATTATCTGATTCACCTTTATAAATTAGAATGTTTTCTTAAATATTGTAAAAGGATAAGAAACTAATATCAAAATAAAATATGTTACTAAACGCTAAATTACGTTGAAATCAAAAGCTACCGGTTTGTTTTACCAACGGAGCAACTAAAAGGTGTTTTTAAATCAAGCAACATATAAAATTCATTTTATGGAAGTCACTAAATAAAATTTAGGCAATTGAATCACCATAATGTTCTCCACGCACGCGCATACGAGCAAACTCTTCAAAAACCAGCTCATCATCAGGATGTTTGACTGATCCGCTAAAGAAAAAAACAATTATAGTTATTAGAAATAAAAACAAGTTATTTATACTATTAAAATCATTTTCAATTTTTGATAATTAAAAATCTTTTATTAATTAATAATTACTCTGTATCAAAATTAATAAGATCATTTTCGATTTTCGGATTTTCCTCTTCGCCTATAAAAATATAATTTAAAAAAATCAGACTTTATAACAATAGACAAAATTTTAAAATGATTATAAATTGATTACCCGGAACGGTGGTTTCTTTACGAGCTAACACAGGCGTTGTGCTGGGCGAGGTTTCAGGAGGCTTTGGATGAGTTAAGACAAAGGGTAGCTCGACAGACAAGTCTCTGCGTAAATATATTAAAATGATGAAAATAACAATATATAAATAATATTATATATACAGTCCCCAGAATTAGGAAAAATGAAGTCGGCAATAAAATGCTGACCTTAAACGTCGGTATGCTGACCTTAAACGTCGGTATTAAACCTTATATGTCGGTACCATAAAACATAGAAACGAGGTCGGCGATTTTTTTGCTTAATGCCGACCCCTAATTCCAAGGGCTGTGTGTGTGTATATATATATATATATATATATATATATATATATATATATATATATATATAACACTATTTTATCTATCTTATTATTATTATTTACTTGAATATTTTTATTATTCCATTGAACGAGAAATATTTAAGTATAAGAGTAAAAAAATTTTATTGAGTAATACTAAAGCCCATTTCTGACAAAAACTCAAAGACACGCAGAACTGATACCTACATCAATCTTACAGCTTCAATTAATAACTTTTATTATTTTATTACTAGAAGTCCAAAATGACGCCACATAAAACAATGTTTCTACATAAATGTTATATCATGTCATCAATTATTTAATCAACTTATTATTTAACATATTACTATTATAATTTGTTGTTCTTTGCATGTTTCTAGTGGACACTGATTATAGTAAAAGTGTGCTTAAAGTTTTTCAAAGATCTGCCATGTTATAGTGCCCATGGCAGACACCACCCGTAGTTAATGATACACAATAAAAGATTTTATTATATAGAATTATATAACATTTAGGCCTTTATATAAAAAACAACAACAGTGATTTGCTCTTTTGTGCCCAAAACTTTTATTTGTTGAGTTTTAATTGAAATTCTTTCTCTTTATAAATATTTTTTTTGCTATATATATATTAGGGTGAACCGAAAAAACAAAAATTTTCAAAAGTTGCATTCAATACCTCTAAATGTATCAAGTTTTTTTCTGTTCTAAACATAAGTTTTCTTGATTTTGAGTAACCTATTTTAATGTTACTTTTTAGAAAAAAAAAGTTTTCCTATTGTGGGACAAAGGTAGATCATATTAGAACCGCTAAGTATTGAATATTTTTTCTTTTTGGTTTTTAAGCCTTTTTCCACCAGTAAAGTGTTTCTTAGAACTATCTTTATTCCCTAATCCCATATATCTTCCATTATCAATCCATTTTGACAATATCTTCGTGTATATCTTCCATTTTCTATTATTTTAATAATATTTAATATCTAACAATACCTTCCATTTTTATTGACTTGAATAGCCTGCAGGCTTGTTGCCAGTGAACTTGTACAAAAAATAGGAAAAACCAATCGGGCAACAGCGTCAAAAATTTTTATGGTCACCAGTCAGAAGTCACCTCAAGTCATGCACTTGTTACATTAGTCACCATTTTTGTGTGCAAAAAGTATTTATATTTGAAAAAGTTTGAGCCACTTAAAAATTGAATTTTCTTTGTTTAATAAATATGTTTGTTGCACTGTGTAATTCTAATGGTTGCATGCAATTAGTTTTTTTTAAACAATACCAACAAATAATATAATGATTGGCATATATTTATGTCACAAGACTTGATTGGAATATATTTATGTCATAAGACTTGATTGATTATGTCACTTAATTGGCATAATTTTAAAAATTTTAAAAATATTTAATAAAATAAGTAAAAGAATTTTTCTAAATTTTTCATAAATAAAAAACTTTCACAAATTTGTTTCATATGTGCAAAAAAGAAAGAAAAGCTTTTAATAGAGTGCATAGTGCAACAGGGGTAACAAGGGGCTAGTTGCAACAAGGGTTGTAACAATGTGCTTTAAAGAATGGTTTTTAAATAAATTCCTAAATTTTTTTCTACATTTTATAAATATAATTATAACATGTCAGCTATAAAGAACTTATATTAATAAAAAAAAAAATTTCAAAAGTTATTGGTAATTTTATTTTTTCGATATAAAATTCTAATTTTCGTTTTCAAAGTTTTTTTGGGTTTTACTATAATATTAGAGGTATATGACCATAATAAAATAATGGTAAGTTAAAAAAATCTTTTTTAAACACAAAAAGCTAAAAAAAAAAGATTTGATCATGATGCCAACAGGGTAAGTTGCATCAAATTGCTTGGGATAAGTTGTATCATAAAATAACTGCGAGTTTTATCGATTTTAATTTTCTAGTTATTTCTTAAAGTTTTTTTAACAAAGAGTTATAGAAAACAAAAACCTGCTCATATTTCATATAACAACAACAACAAAAAAAACATTCAAGAAATCTTTTGTTTTTTAATAAAAATGTACTGCTAATAAATTCTTTTTTGTTTGTTAAGTTTGATTTTTGTTTGTTTTTATGAAACTTTGTTTAAAATCTTTTTTTTTAGGTAAAATGTTGTGTTTTTATATCGTAAAAACAGAACTTAAGCATCCTAAAGACTTCTCTTGTATTTTTCTAAACTAATTTATTATTTATTGACTAAAAGAATACTTTTTTTTCAAAAATACTTAGGAGTAATAGCACTTAGGAGCCCGGTCCCCTACAATCCCCGGTCCCCTACTAATTTTTTTATATGTGCATATTAAATATAAATTCATATTTTTACATGTTTTCATGTTTAATAATTTCATATTTGTGCAAAAAAAAGTTTTCAATAGAATACATACTAATAAAAACTATTAAATTAAAGTTAGTTAAAACTTTAATTAAAAAGTTTTGAAAACTTTTTCTTTTTTTCAGATCAAAAAGTCACAGGTTACTCATTTTTTTATTCAACTGGTCTCTTAAATTATATTCCTCTACCCTCCATACACAACATGCATATAAACTTTACCCTCCATACACAACATGCAAATAAACTTTACCCTCCATACACAACATGCAAATAAACTTTACCCTCCATACACAACATGCAAACAAACTTTACCCTTGGCATGCAAATGAATCTAACCCTCAATATTCAACATGAAAACAAATCTTACCATCTATATGCAACAAGTAAATGAGTCTTACCTTCCATATGCAACGTATAAATGAATCTTACCCTCCATATGCAACATGCAAACGAATCTTTACTTTGTAATGTACTATTATTCCAAGATTTTCTTTTGGAGTATTTTGATCCATTCTAAAAATAAAAATGAAAATTAAAACATAAAAAAAAACCCTAAAACAAAACAAAACAAAAAAAAAATTCTTAAATATATAATGATATATATAATATATTAATAATACTATAATATAATAATATATAATACTTAAATATATAATGTAAAAACAAACTAACATTGTAGAAGAAGCTAGATTAGTATCTTCATGTTTAAGTTGGCCATCCAATGCCAAACCACGTTTATCCTTTAAAACAAAACAATAAAATTACAATAACTAATTTCTCTTAATTTGTTTATGCACATAGCTGCCTAACTCTACAAGTTTTCAGAATTACAGGGTTAAAAGAAAGAATAACAATTAGAAAAAAATTAATAAACAAATAATAAAGAAAAAAATTAGGCAGCCTGTTAGACTTGCTTGACCCCTTGAGTGGTAAATACATAAAATTTTTTTGATAAAACACTTAATAATAGAGTTTATTGGGCTAAGCAACGCACACAAAATAACACAAAAAATTTCAATAAAAATAAGTTATAAAAACAAACAACTTTTCAAAATAAAAATAAAATATTTAATATATTTTTTCACATCTCAAAAATCATATTAAACAAATAAATTCTATAGTGGCATATACAATATTGCATTTGTAACTTTATACCCATAACATTGTAAATGCATCATACCCTCATCATTACAACATACATGGATACCACTAATAGTATTTGAATTTGAATGCGTAAAACATCAATATTTTTTAGCAGAAACATAAAAAAAGGATATAGTGATATAGGATCACACTTCTTAGAATTATATATATTTATAAAAAAAGTTTGATAAACATTTATAATATCAAGTTTTTGATAAACAACAAAAATATTTCAGTTAAGAAAAAGAATAAACTATGGACAAACAATAACTGTTGCCATGGTAGAACATCACACAGTTCAAATTTATGGATTACATCAAAACACCCAGCACAATTCTTTTTGCAGTAATATGCATTGCAATTTATCCAATCAATCTTTCTTGCATTAACATTATCTTTCAGCCACACCTCTAGTATAGTTAAAACCACATACACCACAATCTGCAGATAATCATGTATATAGGTAGCACATGACGTGTTAGGCTGTCAAAAATCTTTAATGCCTTTGAGAAAAATTCCTTCTTAAATAAATACTGTCAATCATTCTTTTATGCAAAATACTTAGCTTTGGAGTTTAAAAAAAATTCTCTCAATGATTAAAAAATGTAATAAAACTATTATTTCCTAAAGACAATAGTTGCTACAAATGAAAAAAGTTACCATCAATAACTGTTATAATGCTACCATTATTAACATTAAAGCTACCATTAATACCAATAATGTATACAATTAGTTATTTATTGATGACATCACAAAATTTAAAAAAATACTTTTATTTATAGGTACTACAAGTATAAAAATATTAAATTCATTCAAACATTCAATAGACAAACTCCATTACCATAGAAAACATAGAAAACATAGGTATATGAGGAACAATGATTAACATTATGGATATGCTGTTATTATTATTGTAGTATTACACAAATCTATCAAACACAATAATATGAACTACAAACCTTGTTATTTGCTAGAAGAGGCGTAATGTAAATGATCTTTGAAAGTGTTCCACTTTGCCCAACCGGAAATCCTTCTCTAAGAAAACAATGTTGTTTTTTTTTACACTAGAAGCATATCACACCATATATATTGTTTACAAATAAAAAAATCCAAATGAAAGTCTTGAAAATTTATAATTATATATAAAACATATGTAAATCAACTTTTTTTTTTTAATTTATTTGAATCAATAATGGTTAAACTGCAAAATGAAAAGAACCAAAAAAATGTAACAAGGGCTATCCAGAATTAATGAGATGAATTAAAAGAAGAAAAAAGTAAAATTTACATTTTTTTTATTTGGTAATTATAACTATTATAGTTTAGCTCTTATTAGAACAAAAACTTGTTCTCAGAGATTTTCAATCAATTTCATTACAAACATGATTGCTCACAACCAACTTGTTTTAAGTAGATTCAGAACACGCATCATCATCATCATCATCATCATCATCATCATCATCATCATCATCATCATCATCATCATCATCATCATCATCATCATCATCATCATCATCATCATGTTTTAAGTCAAAGAGATACTTACTCAGATTCTATTGAAGCCACAGGACATTTGTATTGCGCAGTAGAAAATAAACAAATATCGGCATATTGCCGTACTGAAAATACGAAAAAATAACTAAATTGAAATTCGAAAAAGTGATTTTAATTGTCAAGAACACTAAATTTTAATTGTCAAGAACATTAAATTTTAATTGTCAAAAACACTAAACTTTAATTTGTAAAGAACACTAAATTTTAATTGTCAAGAACACTAAATTTTAATTTGTCAAGAACACTAAATTTTAATTGTCAAGAACACTAAATTTTAATTGTCAAGAACACTAAATTGTTACCAGTTATTTTAATTTTTTTTACAGTTTTATTTGAACGGTTTGATATATGTACATTCACAGCAATTGATTCACCATGGTAATACATCTATAAAAATATTTTTAAAAATTAATATTTTAAGTTTTTTTTTCTAAAAAGATAATATTAATTAACTTACTCCTTTGTCTAAACTTGCTTCAAGTATAAGAGGATGTGGACACATCATAAATTCCTTATGCTGTTCCACCGTAGGCTAAAATTTTAAATAAGAAAAATGAGAAAATAATAAAAATTATTAATAATAATTTAAATGACAACTAGTTGTTGTGGAATTTTTAATATTAGATATAAATGTTTAGACATCGTCATGAGCACAATAAAGATCTTAAAAAGACGCTTATAAAAATCAAATAAAACTGAAGTTACCTACAACAAAAAATAAACATAAGCAATTTTCATAAAATGAACAATGAGGAGCTTTAAAATTAGCTAATTAAAGAGTGAATGAAATTAATCATCATATTTTGGATTTTGTCTATATAATATGACTTTTTATTTGAAAAAAAGTTTTTTTTTAAATTAATAAATAGAAAAAAAATTAATAGATAGGTTAATTATTAACTGTTTATTGTTAGATATGGTTATTTGGTTAAATATGGTTAATTAATGCGGTAGTGTTAAATCAGTAGGGCGCTTGCTTTGTAAACATGATCCCACTATGTTTGTATGTATTGGGATCAAATTGGTAATACTGCATTCATCAAGTTTTTTTTCAACGTATTTCAATAACACTAAACTTAAAAAAAAATTAAATAAAGCAATTGTTTAGAAAACATTTCAAGAGGATTATTTCACTTCTTATACTTTTGAAATATTTTTAAGATTAATTTTCAAGGTAATTTACTGTTAAAAAAAACAATTGTATAAAAAATGTAAGCCAAAATTTTTTTTCATACCTGAGCTGCTATGACTGGCGGTGCATATGTTATTTTTCTTATAGCCAACCGCACTGAATTTCTAAATTATTTTAAACTGCTAAAGAAAGTATAAAGAAAAAAAAAGTTTGTTCTATATTTTATAAATTTGTTATAAAAAAACAACAAAAAAAAACAGATCTCTCATAATTTGAAATAAAAGTATTAGGAAATGCAAAATTTTTTAATAAAAATACTTTAAGGAGACCACTCCAATATAAATTAAATATTACTGATAATTAAGTATTTTTATTAACCTTTTGTATTCTTTTTCATCTGCTGTCTCTGACATATAAACTCTTAGCTCATAATCAACTCCACAGGGCTAAAATAAAACAACAACATTTTCATAAAATTTGAGCATAACTTTTATATATATATATATATATATATATATATATATATATATATATATATATATATATATATATATATATATATATATATATATATATATATATATATATTCAAAGTGGAATAAGATTTAGGGGAGGGGGCCACCTCAAGTCTGAAATTTGCTACGAGGCCCTACACCCAAAAAAAAGTTTTTCAAATTAATGTCATGTTGAGTCTCAAAAAAATACCTTGAAAAAAATAATTTCGACAAAAATTAAAATTTTTTTTTAAAAAATATAATTTTTATGCAATAAAACTTGAAATGATAATTCTTGAATAAAGTTTTTAATATTTATTAAATTTTTATAAAATTTCGCTTCTTTCGAGACATGACATACAATTAAAAAATTTTTTCTCTTCTGTTTAGGGTTTTGCTTGCAGCAAGACCATAAGCAACAGTTGTTTTTCTGATATCTATTCAAGCATTAAAATGCTTTTTAGAAAAATATTTAAAAAGAAAATTGCATTTGACCAAACTATTTTCACTCTATTTTAGTATATAATTACATTGGTGTTTTATTTAAACAATGAATTATTTTATAAATATTTTGTTTAGCATTTCTTTCTATTTTCATATATATATATAAAAGTTTATACGTTACTCTTCTTTTTCGTGATTTCTTTTTTAATTTGAAAAGTTTAAAAATCGCTGAATTACTGAATTTGCTTCAAGTGAGAAAGTAAGAAAAGGTAGCTAAAACTTAAATGAATGGGTTTGACACTTTTAAAATTGTTTTTGTGTTACATAATTCAAATTTAAACAATTTTATAACTGTAAATACAAAAGGATTTTATTTAAATTATTAAATAAAATCTTTAATAGTTGTATCTATTATTTTTGCTTCGACCAAGTCATATTTTACATACAAAGTTAAAAATACAAATATAAAAATATTGCCTATTTTGTGTTTAGAATATAATAGTTTGCTAGTAGAATAAATAAAATAAGTATAATCGAATATATTAAAATTTTATTTTGAAAAGTTTTCAATTGAAAATATATAACTAAAAATTTAAATAGCTTTTTAAAAATTATTAAAGCTCCGTAATTTTTGTTGTTATTTTTTTACAGTTTTTTAAATATGGTTTTTAATGAAATTCTTATACTTAAAACATATTAATAAATAAACATTTTTTCTAATTATTATTACACAATTACGTATTACTTACTATTTAGAAGTAGATAATACATATTAAAAGATATTTTATTTTAGATGCGAGAGACGTTTTTACTATTTTTTGTTTATGTAAAATACAACTCAACCTAAAAAACATTCGTTTAGTAAAATACAACTCAACCTAAAAAACATTCAATAAATTAAAAGTAAAGTAAAATACAACTCGACCTAAAAAACATTCTTTAAAAAAAATACAACTCAACCTAAAAAACATTCAAAAAAGTAAAATACAAACAAAAAAGTAAAAAACAAAAAAGTAAAAAACAAAAAAGTAAAATACAACTCAACCTAAAAAACAACGTTAAGTAAAATACAACTCAACCTAAAAAACATTCAACCTAACATACGTTAAGTAAAATACAACTCAACCTAAAAAATATTCAATTTCGCTGTTTAAAAAAAACAATTCTATTTTGCACAGGCTTCTTTTGTCCAAGTAAACTGACTTACACAAATGCATTCTGCATCACTAAGTGGAAATAGGATTACGATTCTTAGAGATTTTTCCTTTATTTAGATTACTCTTTATTATTATTTTTTATTTATAAACTTTGGCATATATATAATTTTGACATATATAAAATTCGCCGAATGGTCACACACGAGCAGTGAACGCCTGAGAGAAGAAATGAAGTACATTAGAATAAAGGAGAGTTATTTTTCAAACAAAGCATATTTTGACAGTTGTCAAGACAAAAATAAAGATTAATAGAGGAATATTTAAAATAAGACAGACAATGCACCTAAACAGTACTAACAATAATAATAAAAATAAGTTGTTATGAATTAAGATAAACAAAAAATATATCACCAAACATAAAATAAATAAAACAAAAAATACATTAAAAAATAAATAGTATGCAAACAAGAATGAAAGACCTCAGAATGGAAAAAAAAAAACATTAATGCCAATGTGTAAACATAATTTGTGTAGTGATTAAGTAATAAACATCTCCTCAGAGTCGCGTCTATTATTACTGGCGTTTCGATGAGGATCAGCAAAAAAACAATTCTATTTTGCACAGGCTTCATTTTGTCCAAGTAAACTGACTTACACAAATGCATTCTGCATCACTAAGTGGAAATAGGATTACGATTCTTAGAGATTTTTCCTTTATTTATAGTTTTCTCTTTATTATTATTTTTCATTTAAAAAAAAATATTTTCACTAAATATTCCAACTAACATTTTAGGTTGTTTTTTTTTTAATTTAAATTGTGTTGAATGTTTTCAAAATGAAAATGTTAACGATGAACTGAAAATATTATGTAAAAAGTTAATTTTTTATTTACATAATAGATGTGGTTTGTGTTACATATAAGAAAGAAAAAAAAATCTAAAAAAGTAAATGAACATTATAAAATGTTAGTGAAGGATAATATATATATATATATATATATATATATATATATATATATATATATATATATATATATATATATATATATATATATATAGCCTATTTCATTAATTTGATTCTTGTTTCGCTTAAATCTAATATGTTAATTGTTTTTATTTGTTTCTTATGTTTTTATTTATTGAAAGTTTTAACTTGCATAATATTTATATTTAAAATTATTTCTTTGTTTTCCATTTTTCCATTTAGGTTAAAAATAAATATTTACTGTTTTAGGCATCCTATATTTTTTAACTATTTAAAATTTAAGAAACATTTTAAAATGAGACTCTCAGAGGCAGGTAACATTTTTGATGGTAAAATAGCTAGTTTGTTGCCCAATAGTTCTAAACTTTCAGAAATCCTTACATAATTATTACAAATAAAATTATATTGTGTTGGTTTAGAAATTTGTATTTTTTACCTAGCTTTACCTATAGTTCTTCATTGCCTTGTAGGACAATGGTTTTTTGATTTAATTTACACAGTTTGTGTCACATGTCTTAAAAAAAATAGGTAAAAAATAAATTCTGGCCGGATCCGGAATGACCTAAAAATCACAAATTCCGGCCAGAATGGAATTCCAGTACTCCCTAGTATTTAATAATAATATAAAGACATCAAGCTAATGAATTTAATGACATGAAGACATCAAGCTAATGAATTTAATAATGATATGAAGACATCAAGCTAATGAACTTAGTAATGATACACTACCTATAATAATACTATTTTGAAAAACTATTATATAAAAATATAAAATATAAATATAAAATGCTTACTTTTCCAGTATCACCTGGTGCAGGTTGCAATGTCACAGATGATGGTGCAGAACTAGGTAACTGCAATAGAACAATAAAAACTTTAAATTTATAAAATAAAAAGTTTATAGATTTCAAGCACGAGAATGTTGGCTCTAGTATTTTTAGTTTTTAATTTTGTTAAAACATGTAATTTTAAATACTGATATGTTAAAAATAGCTTATATGGTATTGAAAACCATTATGTGTGTGTGTGTGTATATATACATATGTGTGTGTATGTGTATAAATACATACACACATATATTGTATAAATCTTGTGTATGTATTTATAAAAGTAGAAAAAGTGTGTCTAATAGCGCTAGAGTGTTTGTATATATATATGGGCAATTCCACGGCAGAAAATGAAAAAGTAGTCAAATTTTATTCTTTTTTTAATTAAATTTTAGCAAATTAATATTAATCTAGACACATGAAAGTTTATTTAAAACCTTTAGAACTAAAATTAACTTATTTAAGTCATTTTTATGCTTCTGAAAGTTAGTTAAGTTTTTATTTTAATAAAACAAATCATTTGTAAATGCAATTAAGGGGGGTCATCCATAAAGCACGTCACCCTATATTTGTCAATTCTTAGCCCCTTCCCTCCTAACACAAACGATCACATATGCCTGAAATCCCTCTCCCTCCTAAACTGTGATAACAGTTTTTTTCGTCAAAAATATTTTGAAAGACTTAAATGTAAATACTTTGCAGCATTTTAAAAATTCAACCTAATGAAAATAAGGCAATACACATGAACATAAGAAGTGTAAGTAAAAAACTTCGACAAACCAAAAAACAATAATAGATATAAAAAATCCATGTTAATAATTGCTCGGTAACATAAGTGATACAACGTAAGTTAAAAATATCGTATAAAAAAAAAACAGTTTATTTTCCTTAACCGGTCACCACTGATAAATTTTTATTTATTTTTTAAATAGGTATAAAATTCTCAACATCTTGTGAAAGTTTCTTATACAAACAGTTTTACTGATTCGCAGAAATCTGACCTAATAGTTGAAGCAATTTTTATACCTTATTTTTCGTGTAACTTAAGTTAAGTGGCATTTTTAGTAACAAGTTCGCCATCTTTTGGACATACTCAAAACTTTTTAGTCTATTTTATTCTTTAAGCTAACAGCTTTTATATATATATATATATATATATATATATATATATATATATATATATATATATATATATATATATATATATATATATATATATATATATATATATATATATATATGCATAGTGTTTATATTATATGTATGTGTGTGTATATATTTCTTTGCATGATAAGCAAGAGACTTTAGTAGTAAAACAAATCTCTTTTAATGCTTATTTGTAACATTTAAGCAACTAAAAATCTTTTTAATGGTCGCTTAAATGTTAAGAAAATTAAATAGTTAAATCACATTTTAAAAATTGCAAAAACTATAATTGAAAAAGTTTTTTTAATTACACTCTCTTTTATATATATATTTTTATTTTTTTAATTATTTTTGTTTTAGTGTTATGTTTTAGTTGTTGGGTCTCAAAAGAAGCTTTCAAAAAAAGTTCAAAAAAAAAATGTATTGTTTTAAATAAAAATTAGCTTTTTTTAAAAATCTATTATAAAAAAATACCAACATTTTCCAACAGAAATTAAAAGAAAATTTTTTAAATGCTTTTCAACAATGTTTTCTTTTGATTTTACTAAAAAGATTGTTATTTATGAAATTATACTTTGAGATATAAATATTTTTGGTGATATATGGCATCCACTATGTCATCTTGTGTCTTGGGGGTGTGACCTTTACTATGAGTTAAGACTTTTATTGTAATTTTTGTTTAAAAATATACTTTCTCTTCTTATTGTAACATGGGGAATAAAAATTAACGATAAAATATTTTTAGTCATATCTTTAAAATATATATATATATATATATATATATATATATATATATATATATATATATATATATATATATATATATACATATATATATATATATATATATACATATATATATATATATATATATATATATATATATATATATATATATATATATATATATATATATATATATATATGTATATATATATATATATATATATATATATATATATACATATATATATATATATATATATATATATATATATATATATATATATATATATATATATATATATATATATATATATATATATATATATATATATATATATATATATATATAGGCCTCTGTGGGTAGGTAAGCCCTTGAAGTAGTTTATGGGAGCAATTTACGACTCTTGTAAAAATTATTATGGTAACTGAGTTATTTAAAGTTGGTGAGACGATATAAATGTTACAAACAAGTTTTTGAACTAACATCTTTAACATGTTAAAAAAACTATTTTTCACAAATTTACAACATATAATCTACAAGCTTGCAACATCATGTTGCAACTTTATCAATGGGGGTGACGACTATGAACAATTTTTAAACATTTTTGCATCATAGAAGAGAACTATTAGCCTATCGCTACATTTTTTTAACAGGACATTATACTGTCCAGCTTCCTGAAAAAAACATAGGCCTGATTAACAATATGCAGTAAATGTCTGTAAACAAAATGCAGTAAACGAAGCATATTCATATTTTAAAACAAGATGAAAATGAACAGCTGATTTTGGGGCGACATTAAACACTACATGTTTTTTTTTTTAAATTACGAATAGATTTGTTTTGCAAGTGGATTTGTGCCCGAGCCTAGATTTTTCTTAACAATATCTAAAACAAATTTTTTAAGAACCATTACAGTGTCTTCACCACCTGGGTCTTTATTTATTCCTGAAGGCTATTAATCACCTCTGTTTTGTTCCTTGAGGTGATCATCGCTTATAATTAATATTTAATTTAATGCTGCTGCTGTTGCTTGCTTGTTTCATCAGTTATAAGATCTAAATATTAGATAATAATTTATAATGTAATCATAAATTCTGAGGTATTAGATAAACCTTGAGCTATTTTAAAAAAAGTAAAGTAACTTTTAAAGTCGGGTAATTTATTCAATTCATTTTAATAATAATTAAAATGAATTAAATAAATTATTTAAGTCCTTTGTCAATTGCATTTAAAATATTATCACGTGCTTTTTATTTTTAAGAACTTTAAGACAATGTTCTTTTCCAAGGTCAAACTTTTGAACAAATTCAAACCTTTGATAAAGTTGGTATTTATCTTAAAAACCATTGCTTCTTAGATGGTTAACTTTATGTTGTATTTTCAAGAACAAGATCGTTTAATTGCTTATTTTTCAAAATTGATGAACATTCATTACAAGGTACGTCATTTAATAAATGCTACACAAACAATGTTGTATTTACAAATGTACTTATCTATAAACAATTACTATTAAACACCACATTTTTTATAAATAATTAAACAAAACAAATTTTGTTACTGGAAACCAGTTGATGTTACTAAAACCTAGTTGTTGTTACTATAAACCCAGTTGTTATAGATTTTATTGTTATAGACAGTTGTTTATTATATTTTAATTAATTTATTATTGTTTGTTATATTTTAAATAACTTTTAAAATATCAATAACTAATAAAAATAACAAAAAAATCTGTTTGCTTTTATAATATAACAAATCAGGTCATTTGATCGCTTGTTTTTTAAAGTTGATAAACAAATTGCAAAGTATGTCATTGAACAAATATTGCACAAATAAGGTTGTATTTGTAAATGTTCCTTATTTATATATTTTTCTTAATTTATATATTTAAGTATTTTTATGTGTCTATGATGTGGTAATGAGTGTTATTTGTTATGTGTTTATATGTGTTAAAATGGGTTTATATTTTGTAAGTGTTTATGTGACATAAATGTGTAAATACTTGTTATATATGAAGTGTTTCTATGTGTGTTATGTGTTATAATGTTACCTGTTTATAGTTTGTAAGTGGTTATGTTCTTTCCATGGCTTCAAAGTGTTGTGACTTTGACTTTGAATGTTATCTTTGCCAGTCAAGCAGTTTACTGTCATGATGAAACACATAATAAAATCTGTTGTCAGTGAAATCATAAAATGTGTAATTTTTAATTAGATAACATGATTGATTTAATTAGATAACATGATTGCTTTTATTGTACATTTTTATTTTTTAATATAGTTACAAATGTTTCCTCCAGTTCAATCAAGTACAAAAAGTTAGTTGTTCTCAAAATCACATAAAGTGAGACTCACTGGAAGTTAGTTGTTGTACTCACTTATATGTTCAATAAATTCTGGATGACTCAATAACTAATAATATCTTGAACTAATTTTAAAATTCCAGTTGAGCCTTTATTTATGGATTAAACTCACAATAACTCTTCTCTAACAAGCTAACTTCTTGGTCCCCTGGAGGTTTGAGCAATTAAGAGTTTACTGTAATGTTATGCTATTTGATAAGTTTGTGATTTTATTGTTGTGTTGTTTTGTGTTGATAGATGTCTAGGTTCACCTTCACACCAGTGTGATTATTGGGTAGTTTTATTACTGAAACTGACTACATCACAAATACTTTAAGCCTTGCTTTTTTAAAAAGAGTTGTTAATACAAACTTGCAACAATAAATCTTGAAACTTTCAAAAAAAGAAAACTCACAATGTAAGTTTCTTATTAGTTATCTGTTTAGTCACATTTTTGAGTCAAATAAATAAAAAAGAGTACATAACACATTAATGTGTAATAAATTATGTGTAATAAAGTGGTTTCAATAACAATTTTGTTCCATTTTTAGGTCGAACTCCTTCTCATATGACTGATTTTTGAAAGTTCCTACATAGCAGAATTTAAGAAATGTGTTGAGTGTTGATTGTATTTGAAAAGCTAAAATGAAGTTTGATAATCTTCATACCATTTACTAAAAGCTATATAATAACGAAACAATTTAAATTGTTTTCAAGTATTTTTGATACTTTTTCATGTTAAACTTTTACTTTTTTGTAATTTTTTTATTTCTTTCAATGTTCATATTTTTATTCTCAAAAATATATTTTTGTTGAAGTATATTTTTGTTGAGATATATGCTTATATCTCAACAAAAATATATTCTTTGTTTCTCAAACAAATTTCAATATCACCTTTTGTAAATGTGTTCTAGACAGTTTTCCATTTGCATTTGGTATCAAATTTTGGCACAAACAATAGGTATAATAATTTATTTGCCTAACTCAGAATTTAATTTGCGCGTCTTTTTTCATCTTTTAGTAAACTTGGTACTATTATTTGCTTTGCAGTACATGTTGTAGCTGATATAAAATTTTTCAAACATTTAGAATAGACAGATAAGATGAGTATCATTTTCACCATGTCCTTGTGAAGTGGATACAAGTTTCCAATGTGTTCTCTCATTGAATGAGCAAACATTTTGTAAACTTTTATGCACATGGCAACGCATGTGTTTAATGTTTTAAGCTTGTATATACTTCACAAGGACAAGGCCACACTCATGACAGGGTAGTCATGAATTTTTTTTTGCCTGACAACTTCCCACTGTGAACAGAGTGTAACAATTTTTATATATAGCTTTCTGCTTGTGGCCAAGTGCTGAGTACCTAAACAATATTGCAGTTTTTTGTAAGCATAACATAAACTTTATGAAGTAAAGATCAAATACGAATATCAAATAAATTATCAAAAATTAAAATAATTAAGTTTAAAATAATTTAAAATTACCTAAAATAAAGTCTAAAAAAATATTATATTACATCTAAAATTAAGAAAGATATTAAATAACTAGTCATCTCTTGCATTTTGAAATTTTGGTAATGAAATGATTTTTATTTCCTTTATAAACATTTAACTAATTTGCACTAATATTTTAAATTAATATATTTTTCCAACTTGCTAATTTAAAAAATAATAAATTACCGACTTGCTACAAAAAATGATTAATTGGATATTGGATTATTCTGAAAGTAGTTCAAACTAAAGGTTATATTCATTGCAAATACATTTAAAAACCATTTTATATATAAATGCAGTGTATGCAAGTGTATTTACAGTATAAAAATTGAAATTTGGTAATAATAAAAGAATTATAGTAACTAAAATCAGAATTATCAGTTGTAAAATATAACATTAAAAAAAAAAAAAAACTTAAACATGTTTGGGTTTTATTGGGTATTTTAAGGTGGATTTTTTTGCCAACCCTGGGTGTAACACCTACAAATGATGTTACACCAAAAGTTTCATCAGAACAAGCTGAAGATTTATGTAAATCATTGAATTTTTTACACCACAACCTTTTCTTGTTGCATTATAACAAAAAATTTCATTTAAATTAAAAAATAAAAAATTAAATGAGAAGATAAAACAATTTAAAAAAAAGGCAAATTTCTTATCAAATTATGTATGTAATTATAAAAAAAATGGCAAATTTCTTATGAAATTATGTATGTAAATTGCTTATATAAAAAAAAGAAGTTATGTATAATTTTTATTATAATTTTTAAAAAAAAATGAATTAATTTAAGTTTAAGATTTGCAATGTTGTTTGTTATGTAACTTATATAAAAAAAGAATTTATATAATTTTTATTAAAAAATTGTTTTTCAACATTTAATTAAAAAAGAAATTAATTTAAATTAAAAATTTAAAAATGCAATTCAAAAACATTTAAAATCAGATAAAAAACAAAACTTTTTGCTACTTTTTTTCTCTGATACGTGTGCTTCTTAGCCCCATAGATTGATATGTGACATGATACTCTTAAACTGATATGTACGCCTCTTAGACTATTACTTTTTTTTAAAAAACTCCTAGTTTTTTGTAGTTAATATTTGACATCAATACAAAAAAGTTTATTTAAATAAAATTTTGGATTTTCGTTTTTGCAGTTAATCTTTGACAACGTTGTTCAATAAAAAGTTATTCAAGCTATATTAATAGTTTTATTCAATCTAAAAATATAAACGAGATCATTTTTAATATGGTTTTTTGAATTATAACTATAAAGAAATATAATTAAACATAAATAAAGTATATAAAATATTAAAAATATATGTAATATTATTTTCAAAAAAAGATTTTTGCACAATTGCTTTTTAAAAAAAGCTTTTTTTAAAACTTTAAAAGAATTTAAGAGAGATTTAATTAAAAAAGGAATTGTACTAAATCTAAATAAGATATACAAATTTAAAATTTCTTCAACAAATGTCATTCATTGATGACATTTGTTGAAAATAAGTTATAAACAGATATAAACATACACTTTGATGTATGTTTAAAATAAAAGTAGGAAAGCGATATTTTTGAGTAATGTAAGTTTGTTAACCTTTTAAACAGAAGTATAATGGTGGAACTACACTTTTTTTTTTCTAAACATCAAAAATATTTTTTTTTTTAAAGTTTATATAACTTGAAACTTGTTTTTTAATGTGTTTTTTTTGAAACAAGCATTAATTGACTTGGCAATATATGATTAGAAAACAAAGTTTAATTTCCATGGCACTCTAAAGCTATTCATGGATACTCATTAACTTAGTGCCTTAATGTTTATATATGGTAGAAAGAATTTTTTTTTAACTTTAGACCCAGTGCAGCAATGGTATGGAGCAGGAGAAGGAAATATATGAGAAGGGAGGAGGAGAAAGGCAACATTATTACAAATTCCAAATTTCATAAAAACGCTGTATAAAATTTATTCTTGGCTAAAACCATAAAATATAAATATATATATATATATATATATATATATATATATATATATATATATAAATATATATATACATATATAAATATATATATATAAATATATATATATAAATATATACACACACACACACACACACACACATATATATATACACACACACATATATGCTTGAAATGGGGCAGGTTGCCATCCTGTCACCTTTTTAAAGTATACACCATCCCGCCATCTTTTTATAAATCTCTATATATAACAATGATTAGGCGGGATGGTTTTTTTAATTTACCAAATATCATCAAGTTTTTTTTTTCTCCACTTCTAGCACTGTATGTATATAGAGTAAAAGCAAGTCAAACCGATCACCGAACAATAAAAATCAAGTAACTATTATTTTTTTAAATTTTTAAACTATTTTTTATAAATAAGATAAAAAATACCAACAAGCACATTATTTATTAATTTTTTTTTTTTTAATTGTATTTGAAAATATGAAAACTAGAAAAAGAAAAAATGATCACTTTTGGCAGATAGTCTGTTAAAACCGATCAATATAAAATACATTTAATAAATTTAATATTTTATATATGTATATGTATATATTTTTATATATTTTTTATATAGCATACAGAAATATGCTAAATATTTTTTATATAGCATACAGAAATAATAAAAGATTTAAGGTTTAGATTTTTTGCAACAAAAAAAAATCTGAACCCATAACAAAATTTTTTGGCAAACATGTTTTGTTGCAGAGCCAAGTATTGCAATTTGGTTTCTCGCATGACATAATGTCCGAATGTAATTCTTTTTTAAACTTTCTGCATTTAATAACTTTTCTTCTTTTGGCTAAAGGTGTTGTAATCGGTTCTATATTTTGAGTTACTTCTTTTTCTGCAGGGTTTGGCAATGGCATTATGAGTTTGCAGATGGTTTTACGCTTTTTAGCTTGTTTTTCAGCTAATTTGAGTAGCTTAATTTCTTCTCTTTTTTTGAGATGATCTGCAACATTGTGTTCTGTAATACATTGGCCAGCAATTTTTGGAATATTAGGTTGCCTCAATTATTTTACATGAGACTGATTTTTTTCTTGAAAAAAATCAGTCTCATGTAAAAAAAAAGTGTCTTTAGCTCATTTTCCATTTTGATTTTCATTCTCTTGTGTAGTGCTCTGTACTTGTCGAACCTCGAAGTTGCTGTTGCTGGTTCAGAAGATAATGTTAAAGACTTTATTGTTCGCAATGGCGTTGAAGACGTCAGTTAATTAAACGTTTCGGAGATAGCTAATGCCTGTTGATTGATTTTATTTTTCTTAAGTGGAAATAACCCAGTATATTCAAAACAAGCAATAGCGTGCAAACGTGTAAAACACTTACCGCTCTCATACACCTGTTTGAGCAAAGTAGGAAAATTTTCTTTATCTAAGTTTTTGCATTTTGTGTCTTTGTAATATTTGGTAAGAACTGCCTTCCAAACTTGCTTAACATGGCAATAGACACCTCTGTCCAGTGGCTGAAGAATGTGAGATGAGTGGGCTGGTAGACAAATCAAAATTATATTGTTTTCCCGACATAGCAATACAGCTGCTGAACTGACATGAGACATATGCCCATCAAGATGTAAAATATGAGTACCACTAATAGCTTGACATTCTGGTATATACACTTCCTTCAACCATTCAATAAATGTGTCATCCTCCATCCAACCAGATTTAGAAATTGAATATTTGGTGCCAGTCAGACCACCTAAAGCCCACTCAGCTCTAAAGTTTTGTTTTGCTTTGTATACCACGAAGGGTGGTGTAAAGTATCCATTAACATTACAGCAATTGTTCACTGTATAATGAATTTTTTCATTGTTACCAGTAAGTTTCAAAACACGCTTTGCACCTTTTCGACATACTACAGTTGCTTTGCCTTAATCACCACAGAAACCCGTTTCATTGCAATTCCAAATGTGACAACCAGAAGTTATCCCAGACAATTGATATCCTTTAGTGACAACTTCAAAATAATTATCATTATTTCTTGCGTACAAGAAGCGGCTCTGGCAGATGCTAAAGTGTGAGTTTTTCTTGTGGAAATTTCTTTAGACCATTGGTTTATAAATGCATAAAACCAGTCTTTGCCAGGCCTGCCGTTTTAAATAGGCCTGATTGTTTTGTACGAAGAAGGTAACCGCATACGAAGTCCATGACATCATTTCGTGTTAAACCATAACCCCAATCATATAGGAACTTAAATGCATGCACCATAATTGACTTTGTTTGCTGTGAGAGTATGGTTGTTGATCCTGATCCCTTGAAGCTAGCATTGTTGTTGTTCTTGCGACCTATTAGAGCTGAGAATGGAATGCCATATTTGAATGCAGCTTTTCTGATTTAAGTATTTTTTTCTTTTATATCATTTAATGCAGCTTCTATATCTTCTTCATTGTATGACTTTTTACTTGTTGTCTTAAAAGTGAATAATTAATAAATATGATTGAGTCATTTTTGTAAAATAACTTTATATAGGAAGAACCCGGAACTAACACATGAGAAAATCCAATAATTTAATTCACCTAGGTACCTAATTTAAAAATTCACATACTACTTAATAAAGGAATTATGTGAATGATGGGTTTTACCAGAAAAAATTTAATACTAATTTAATATTAAAGTAAATATGTGAATGATCGGTTTTACCAGAAAAAATTTAATATTAATTTTTCTTACTTTTTTGTCTAATTTTTAACTATAAATGAAAAAAAATTATGTAATCGGTATTGAAATTAAATTTTCTACAAGATAGAGGTAAAATTATTTTTAAACAAATTATGGTTCACAAATTATTACGATAGCAAATGAAAGAAAAAAGCAAATTTTTACGACTCTTTTAAACTTTTATAAAAATAAAATGACTGAAAAATGACTTGGATTTTTTTTTGACACATTTAAATAGAAGAGATGATTCTCTTTCTTCTGGTGTTTTTATTTTTTAAATACTCCTATCAGTTCTGGTTTTATTTAAATTTTTCGATCAGTGATCAAAAAAATAGTATGATCGGTTTGACTTGCTTTTACTCTATATATCATCGGGGATAGTGCAAAACTGCATAACTAGCATTGGATAATACCTCGTATCTACAGTACAGTTTTTTACTGGAGAAGTTTAAAACTTTACACATTTTTTTATTTCAACAGATTTTGGGTTCATTTTAGTATAAAGAGTATTATTCATGTTTTTTGCAATGTTAACAATAGATATTTGGCGTTAAAATTGTTAATATCTAAATATAGTAGCCAATGCTAGTTACGCGGATTTCTCCATATATCTCCAACGATATATATATATACATATATACATATACATATATATATATATATATATATATATATATATATATATATATATATATATATATATATATATATATATATGCATATATATATAAGCATATATATATAAAATTGTCTAAAAACGGATATGGTAGGCATTTTTTGATATTTAAATAAAAAAGCTCATAGATAAATTAAAATTGATTACTTTTTAGTAATAGTTTTTTAAGTTTAACAACATCGTTAGCAACAATTGTTTTTCTGATATTTATTCAAGCAACTTAAAAATAACTTCAAGCAAGAAAGCAAGTAATTATAAAAAAAAAACTTTTGTAATTAAGACTTGAATGAGTTTGATACTTATAAAAATGTTTTTCATATTTAATTCATATTTAAACAAACAAATTTTTAATACTGTTTGTTAAAAAAATTTAATTTAAGTTTTAAATAAGCGTGTATCTATTATTTTCACTTTGATTAAGTCGTATTTTAGATTTTAAGTTAAAATTGCAACTATAAAGATATTGTGTATTAAAAAATATATATTTTATTTTAAACAATTTTAAAAAAATATATATAAAATTTAAATAGGGTGATAGAAAATAAAAAATAAAACAAAAAAATATATTTAAATATGAGACAAAAAAGTATGAAATCACTTGAATAATAACAACAAATGTAAAAAGCAACAATAATAAAAATAATTAGCAACAACACCACACACAAAAAAAAGCACAACAATATAAGCAATACACATATGAATACATTAATATAAACGATACACAAAACTACACGACAGTATAAACAAAAATAGAAATACACGACAATATAAACAATGCAAACAAGAAATTATTAAAACTTAAAAATTGTTTTTTTTGTTTCCTTTTAATAACTTAATAAAGTTTTTTATTTTCAAATATCTCAAGAACATTTTTTCTTTCTTTTAGTTGTTCTGTTTATTTAATATTTTTCTTCAATTTATATTCTTTAATATTTTTATTGTTTTCACTTCATCAGTTTTTTGTAAATCTTCTATTGTAAACAATTTTTTTTTTTTTTTCTATTTTTCAGCTTTTTGCCGTTAAAAAAATACTTCTTCCATTTGTGATGTCATTGCAAAGTATAAATTATATAAATATATCTATATCTATATCTATATCTATATCTATATATATATATATATATATATATATATATATATATATATATATATATATATATATATATATATATATATATATATATCTACTATATCTATTCATATATATATATATATATATATATAATATATATATATATATATATATATATATATATATATATATATATAAATATAATTTATACTTTGCAATGACATCGCAAATGGAAGAAGTATTTTTTTAACGGCAAAAAGCTGAAAAATAGAAAAAAGAAAAAAATAATAAAAATTGTTTAGAATAGAAGATTTACAAAAAACTAATGAAGTGAAAACAATAAAAATATTATATATATATATATATATATATATATATATATATATATATATATATATATATATATATATATATATTAGTATAAATAAAAACAAAGTTTATAAAGGAGTTTATTAAAGCTTATATAAAAACTCTATTAGAATATATTGCAGTTACAATATATATAATGTATATAATATATAACAAAAATTGATTGTTTATAAATAATTGATAATCAATATTATTCTATTTGCAGTACATTTTCTATATTTAGATAAATAAAAATTTTTTAAAACAAAAAATAACTATATCAGGTTGTAAGGATTTTATAACTATGACAAAGAATAAATAGCAAAAGATTTTTGTGAAAGCTGTTTAATTTATTCTAAACTTCTACAAGCATTTTAAAATAATCAAATAACTGAACTACAAATGTTGATTTGTAATGATCTGATTTATAAACAGTTTTTAAAACTAAAGTTTACAAAATTAAACAAAAAAATTACCTGAAATTTAAATGGAAAAGCATTTTTTCCCAACTTTTTTATTAATCTCTCTTGCAATCTTGTAAGTTCCTCAGGTTTATTTTCAACCAACTCAGGTGGATAAACTTGTTTTTTTGCCTAAATAATCAATTTCAGATTTAAATGTTATGTTTCATAACCTAAATAGTCTCAAAACAAAACAAATATTTACTATAATTATTTTTTCGTAAACCTTAATACCAACATCATTAAAATAAATTAATAATTTTATTCATAAAAATCCTAAAATCAAAAATCCAATATTAATATATTAATAATAATATTAATAATATGGACTATAATGTAATGTAACATGGCGTGGCCGTGGCGCAGTGGTTAGAACGCTTGCTTTATAAGCAGGAGATCCAGGTTCGAAAAGAGCTTTGGGCATATTTTCGCGTCGCGGTAAGGAAGGAGGCGTGAACTTCCTGGTTAAACGCACTTCCGCGGTGCTCTGTGACAAGACCGTTAGGACTTCTTGGGGCACCTAAAAATAATAAAAAAAAAAAAAAAAAAACATTAATATAAAGGCAATAAGACATGTTGCAAAGACATACTCTTGACAAGTGGCTTCAGTGCAGATCTTGGGTTTCCAAAAACTTTATACGTTCCTGAGGATGGGGAACTATCATACATCCACTACTTAATTTTAATTAACATTTTAAAATTTATCTGCTATGGTTTTCAGCACATTTTATATTCATATCACTGAATTTTAAAAGACACTGTATTTAGTCTACTGTATTACTACAGTGTTCAAATACAATTACACACATTATCTATTTTACTAGTTTGCTATGTTATATTATAAATTTTATACTATATAATACTATTTTTAAGCAACTAATTATTTATCAGCGTTGATTAGCTTGCTGTGTCACAGTAGCATAGTTGATTAGCTTGCTGTGTCACAGTAGCATAGTTGATTAGCTTGCTGTGTCACAGTAGCATAGTTGATTAGCTTGCTGTGTCATAAAAAAAAGTTGAAAATGTGGTAGGGTTTCCTTTTTGTATTAGCTTTGTTTGTATTGCAATTTTTATTCTTTAATTTTTCCATAGTTAAAAAAACTAAATTCATCCAATTTTATAAACCAAATAAAAATGAAGATATTCCTCTTAAACCATCTGATCTAAAAATAAACCAGGGCTCAAATTAGACCTATTTATTCTAAGTAAAAATTATTTTAACAAGAAGTTTTTAATAAAATATGAAAAACGCAATACCATTTTATTTAAATTTGTTATTTTATCAATAGCAATATCAAAATAAAACATCTATAAATTTTTTCCATAAACAAGTTTTTTTTCACTTTAATTCATTTTAAAAAGAAAACTATTAAAAAAAGAAAATTTTAGTCATTTAACATTAAAAATTTAAAAAAAATTTAAATTAAAAGAATAATAATAAATTTAACTGAATAGAAACTGCAGTAATGCCCATAATACCCAATGTATAGTGGGAGTCATTCCTGATAATCAAACATAAATTTATCTACAGTACCAATATAACATTTAGAAGATAGTGCAAGTGAGGAGGAAAACTTTATTTAAATCATAAACACTTTAAATATTTAAATACTTTTTGTAATGGCATCGTTAGTTTTTGTTTCTCTAATATAAATTGTCCAAAAGTAAAAATATTCTATAAAAACTAAATTAGAAAAAAATTTACATTTTTCTAGTTTTGTTTAAAATTTTTATTTTTTTCAAAAAACAAGCAAAAAAAAAGAAATTTAGGCATATTTAACTTATAAAAACAGAATTCGACTTGAACCAAATTTTTTTTTCTCTATATTTTATTTCAGTTGGTGAAAACACCAACTTAAAAACTTTAAATGAAAAAATTTAAATGAAAAAAAAAATTTAAAAACTTTAAATGAAAAAATTAATTTTACTTAAAATTTCATTAGTCCGCAGGATCAAGAATTCTAGAACGAGATAAGTCTAGAACGAGAGTGGAGAGTGATATCAAATAAGTTTAGTACTTTTTTTTTCACGCCTCTTTTGTTGGTCCAAAAAGGAGGCGTAAACTTCCTAGTTAAATGCTTTTCCAAGATGCTATGTGATAAGACCGCAAGGACTTCTATGGGTTTTTTATTTATAATAATTGATTATTATATTTCATCTTCAAATATTTTATAACAAAAGATACATTAAACTACATATAGAAGAAAATAAAGTTCTATTATATTAATGATTTAGGAAAGATACCATTTTTAAGTTAACAAGTGAATACTTGTCAACTTTTTTTTTAAGTGTGAAATTTCTGAGAATTCATCAAAATTATTATAAGGTACACATTGAATTTTTCAAGCCACAAGCACCAATCAAATTATTTTGAATTTGCTCTAATAAAAAGATACCAAACAAGCATATAACAAAGACCTAAAATGTTTAACTCAAGAAGATTAAACAAATTACAATTATATAAATAAAACCACAATATATGTGGTATAAAATCACAATAACATAAACAAGTAACATAAACTTATCTTATCAGTAACTTAACATAAGTCTTAACAGTTGATACAATATTAATATAGTGTTCCTATTTAAACAATTTAACATTTCAAACTTTCAAAAAATCTTCTTTCTATTTTTATCTATTAATATCAATGAGTATTTTTAATATCAATGAGTATTTTTAATATCAATGAATATTTTTATCATCTTTTGATAATTAAAAAAAAATATACTATAAAGTCAAACATGTTTCTTTTGATAATTCAAAAAATATATATTATCAAACATGTTTCTTTTATTTCTAAAAGTATCATTCAAAATTTTTTTTGTCTCTATGAACTCTTAATGATTTTTGTTTCAATTTTTTTACAATACAAGTTGTAGCGCAAAAGCCTTAAATATATAATAAATATATAAATAAACAAAATATATAATAAATATATAAATAAACAAGCAAATGAACCTGTTAATTAACTTGTAGGGCCAAAATTACTTAATAATAAAATTGAACCTGTAACACCTCCTAAACATCCTTAATAAAAACTTATAATATTATTAAATTTATAGCTTCCTTGGTTCTTGATTTTCTTATATATGAATAAAAACCTTGCCCTTCAAACATATAAAGTAGGAACCATTTAATATAACACTTCTTTGCCCTTTAAACATATGCAGTAGGAATCATTTAATAAAGATCTTTCTTGCCCTTTAAACATATGCAGTAGAAATCATTTAATAAATTTTTTTCTTGCTTTTCAAACAGTAGAAATCATTAAATAATTTTTATAGATGCAGTAGAAACTTTAAGGTTAAAATTTTATAACTTTTTATAACTCTTTACTGAATCATCTTACCCAATCATATTTCAAATTAAATGAAATTTATTTATAAACATAAATATTTATAATGTGTAAACACATTAAATTAAAATTTACTTTTAGAACTTAAAAATACATTTTTATATAAAAATCTTGTATAACTTTTTTTACAAACATTTGAAACATTTTTTAATAAAAAAAATATAAATTTTTAATTTAAAAAAGTCGTTATTAAAAAAAAAAAAAACATACAAGAAAAAGATCTTTCCTAAAAGTTAAACCAAGAACATCTAAATCTTCTCGTCCATACCGAAATGCAGCCAGCACATGACAAAAGACTAAAAAAAAAAAAGATTTTCTTAACCTTTTCATCATCATATTTTTTCTTCATCTGCTGATTCATTATTAATATTTGGTTGTCTGACATTTAAGGTAATAAATTTAAATGATAAGCTTAACTTTTTTGATATAACTAAAAAATTTTCAGAAAATTTGCACATGTCATTATTAGCATAATGCTGTTATGCTATAAATGACATGTACAAATTTTTAGAAAAATTTATTCATTATAAATTTATAGGTAATACACATTTATTTGCACAATTCTTGATATAATAAAATATTAATATTTGAATTCATTTATTAAAATACCACTTCTAAATAAATACATCACTTAAATAAAGTCTTTTGTTATTTATGCAAAATGTCATTAGGTAATAAAATCTCTTGACGTAATGTATGAAACTTAATGAAGATGATCTGTGTGTAATTCTACAAGATGAAGGAAATGGTAATAATCATAAAATGTTTTACCATGTGTTTCCTGATATAGCATCATCCATCTCTTTTTCTGTTGATGATTTTATTTCTTTATCCATCAAACACTCAGAATAAGTCAAAACTTCTTTAAAAAAAGAAGAGTAAAATCCATAGTTGTCAAATTTTATAGGCAGGATCAAAAATAAGGGATGTAGATAAAAGATGAAGAATGTGGATCAAAGATGAAGGATGTGGATTAAAGATGAAGGATGTGGATTAAAGATGAAGGACATTAGAAGAGTGCAAAGAGTGAAAAGAGTTTTGCTCTGATTCACTTAAATGATTACAGAAAAAAATTTCATAATAAACCAACATGTCTAGTAAAGTCTTCATGTTGAAAAGGTTTTTCCTGGAGTGGGAACCAAAAAAAGATCTAATTTAAAGAAAAATTCAAGTATTGTCAGGTTGAAATACTAATGGTAATACAGTCACACAAAATTTAAAATTATGATATAAAAAAAGCATGCTACCAACTCTGTATATAAAATATTTGAATAGGTTGAAAACAAGCAACATTAAAACAATGTTTAAATGGAAAATATCAAGGACTCATATAACATCTTATCTTAGTGACTATTTAAAAAAAAATGGCTACCTAAATTATGTTCCATTTTAAATTCTCCAAGCAATTGATCAAAAAATAATGTTTTGGATCTGTCTGCCATTTTGCCAAGTGTAAAATTAATCTGGTTTCCAAAATCAAGGGTATTTTGATTTGAACGTGTCTGAATTCAAACTAGTATATTAGAAAAATCTTTTTATACGTGAATCAACAATTGAATTAAATATGGAACTTTGGAAGCATTTTTGGCAGGCTATTTAAATGTATAATGATGGTTGCACTTACAATTTGTACAAACATTTTTTGGTGCAAACCAAACAGAAAAAGTAAAAATCTTTTGAGATCATTTTTCTTTTTAATACATTATTGTTATTTATGTAATATAACAATAAGAAAAATACACATTCCGAAATAAAAAGTTGTCACTACATTTCATGGATATAAACACCAATTGGATAATAATTGCAATCATATAATAACAGTATTAAAGTAAATTTAACGAGAAAATTTATAATAACAACAATAATACTATTAGATAATATAGATTTACTGTAGCCGTGACGCAGTGGCTAGAGTTCTGGTTCAGAACCAAGAGATCATAGGTTCGATGCCGGCTCCAGCCCAATAAGAGACATTGGGAAGGAAGGTAGGAACTTCCTAGTTAAATGCTCTTGAGGTGCTCTGAGATAAGGTCATAAGGACTTCTGGTAGCACCTTAATAACTGCCGGAAAAAAATGAAAATAGTGATAATAGCAATAGTTATATATAATATATATATGATAAATAATATATTAATATATATGTCATATATATTAAATATATATGACATATATATTAAATATATATGACATATATATTAACAAACTGTTAAAACAACTTTGCAGTTTGTTTTATTGTTGTTTTATATAATATATGATAAATAATATATTAATATATATGTCATATATATTAAATATATATGATATATAATATATGATAAATAATAGTTATTACAATAATAATATTGGCAAATATTACAGACAAATGTAAAACAATAATAATATAATATTACTTACATCACATATAATAATAACAATAACAATAGCAATAATAATATTAATTTGGATAGAAAGTAAAGGTTTTCAGAACAATTTTGTTGAAATTATATTATTTTTAAAGCCTTGCTTTGCAGGTTAAATAATCTTAAAAAACTTAGTGAGTTTGTCCCCAAACCTTACATACATATCTGAGATGCGATTCGTAAATTGCATAGTATATATTGAGTTGAGTTTCATATTTGACATAATGGCAAATTTTGGCTAGCATCCCATTTGATGTACACAGTTTTACTGCTAAGTCAATAAGATGAGAGGAAAAAGATTTGAGTCAATTCTGATTCCAAGATATTTGAAGAAACTATGGGAAAGATTTTTTGGCTACTGATTTTAATAACTTTTTATTATAACACTAATTTTAATAACTGGTTTTTAATATCATAACAAATATTATGAGAACACCTTTAAAAAAAAAAAACTACATTAAATTTAATAATTTTTAAATACAATGACAATTAATGTAAATAAATGTATATTATTATAAACTAATGTATTGAAAAAAAATATATTCATTAATAAAGTTATTTTAACAGGGTGTTGGCCAGCCTGATGGCACCGCATATAATGCGGAATTCTAAATTGATTTAAAAGGTTCAAAAAACCATAGTAAAAAAAACCTATATCAGGCTTATAGTAAAAGTCTTGTGCTAGACATGTAGAAAACATAATTAGTACAGATCTTTAATTAATTAAAAATTAATCATTTTAATTTATTTACTCGCCACACAACGAAATAATACAACGCCAACACAAGGAAATAATTTAACTTACATCGCCACACAAGGAAATAATTTAAGTTGATTAATTTTTTAATGTCATTAACAACCAAGATCATTCATTCAAAAGTTTTTAAAAAAACATTTTTTTAAATTGACGTCAGTTTTTCTCTTGATTTTTCAATATGTTCAAAATTTTTATTTATTCTTATTATTCAAAAAGTCTTTATTTACATTTTTACTGTTTATCTTAAGTTAGAAAAGTTACAAAAATCTTTGCACATTAATAAATAATATACTTATAAATAAGATTCGAATCCTTTAACCATTCATTTATGTGCTTCCCTTTAGCACCATTTAACTCTATCATCTTTTTCTTTGTTCTTTATCGTTCTCCTTCTTCACTAGACTGCACTTTTTTAAATGTAATTTCTAATCAACTTGACCATGACCTCTCTCTTTACCCCTCTGGAAATATTGTTGTTATTGGTGACTTTAATGTTGATCGCACAGAATGACTTGGCTCTAACACCGCTAAGCCTGCTGGCCCTAAAGCCTATAACTTCTGTATTTCTCCATCTCTTACTCAGATAGTTAACTTTGCAATTAGTTTTCCTGAAACCCTAATCATTAATCTTCACTCCTTGATTTATGTCTAGTCTCTAACCCTAGCTTGTGTTTGGTTTCTCATTTTTCTCCCTTGGGTTTTTTTGATCATGCAATGATCTCTTCAAATCTTTTATCTCATACTTCTTTTTCAGACTCACCCTATTATTTCTTCTCATCAGTTTCAAGTCCAGCCTCATTCTACTCTATAATTTTCACCTTCTCATGCAGGTGCTATATCTAATCGTAATCATTTTTTTCATCTTTTCAAAAGAATATTTACTATTGCAAGAACTCAATTTAAAAAAGTCTTCAAAATCTTCAACAGGGTCATTAACAAGGGTAAGATTACCATTCAATCTTTCAAACTCGACTCGCCATTCTCTTCCTTTCTTTACAATTAAACAGGTTAACCCATTGTTAGACATTCAAATCACTGCAGCTTCTACTGTTCATCATATCTCAATTAAACTCTTCTATGACTTGTTGTCCAGACAACATTCCTGTCATAGTCTTAGAAATTTGTTCTCAAAAACTCTTGTTTTCCTACATGATGGAAAATGGCATCTGTTGTTCCAATCTTCAAAAACTCCGGAAAACATTCTGAGTTCTCCAATTATTTTTACTGACTGCAAGACAATCAATAAAGTTTTCGATTACCTCACTCTGATCAAAAACTGTATTGATTTTTTTGATCATGATTTTTTTAATTAGCATCTGCCAAGGTTGCCTCTCTTTATTGTTTTCGCCATTTTATTACTCCTGATTCCATTCTCTACCTTTACAAATCTCTTATTCGCCCCTGTATGTAATACTGCTTGTCATATTTGGGCTGGTTCTTCTAATGATGTTTTTTCTCTTCTTGATAAGGTCCAAAAATGCATTGTAAACATAGTTGGACCCGCTCTATCTGCTAAGCTTGAGCCTCTTTTTCATCTTTGTAAAGTTTGGTCTCTTTCTCTTTTCTATAAATACTATCATGGTTGCTGAAAAAGGAGCTATCATCAAAAAAAAGGAGCTATCAAGGAGTTCCATTAACTAAAACTCATTCTCGCTTGACTCGTCATTAAGTCTCATTCTTTTACTGTATCTGTCTCTGCATGCTCTAATAATACAACCTACAATTTTTCAAGTCTTCTGTCAACCATTTCCTTACTCTATAATTCTTTTCTTTTTTTTCTAGTAACTCCCAACTTGATACTGGTTGCTTGCAGCCTTGTTGGGAATGAATCAGAAATAAAAAAAAGAAAAAAGAAAAAAAAAGATATTAATGTTTTGATAATAAATGAATTAAAAATACTTTCAGTTAACTAAATTTGCTGTTAAGATATACTAGAAAAACAAACAAAAAAAATCAAATATGAAACTTGATATGAAACGAATCATTTATATTATATTTGGGTAAAACATAAAAGAAGATAAATATAACTTTTTATATATATTTAATTATCTTCAGAACAATATAAAGACAAAAAAAACTTTTTTTAAATTTACAAATACAAAATTTATGCAAATTTTTTATTTGAGTATAACAAAAAACTAATTTTTATATTTAAATATTTTATTTATTTAAACACCTAGTATATTAGATATTTAAATGCGCCAATTAAATTTACTTGCTGCCCTAATGCTGTAAACGAATCTCACTCTGCCCTTTAAATGCTCTTGTTGTTTATCTAAACTAACTCATATGGATATTGCAAGTTCTTATACTTATTGCTGACGTTTTACAGCCTTAAAAAACCATATTTGATTTGATTTTAAATCACTATAAATTTATCTAAAACTTACAAAAAAAATACATTTAATGATAAAAATTATAATATAAAATTAGATGAACAAAAATACAAATATCTATGTAAAAAAGCTCAAAATTTTTTTCCTATTATTTCAAAACTTTTAGTTTTAAAATACTTAAATATTTAAAAACTTGAATATTTTAAAACTTTATATACAATATATTGTGTTTTTATTGATTAAAAAGTTGTTAAAAAAGACCTGAAAGTATGAAAAAAAAGATTGCTCAGAATGAAACACGTTGAATAATTAGAATTAAACATTTATAAAATATAGAAATAATCCTGAGATAAATATTACCCACCAAAAAAAAATTATTTCAAAGATATTTAAAAAATGTCAAAATTTTCTACTTATTTTAACCTTAATTTGCTTCTATAAATTTGAGTTAGGGAACCGTCATGATTTGTCTTGCTTTCTTATTATCCACACCTAAATTCCCAATATCACTAAAACGCTGTATAAATTTTTTCCTGGCTAACACCTTGTTTAACTATACAAATGTTTAATATGTTTAACTATATAAATGTTTTAACATATTAAATGTTTTTTACTTTACTTTATATTATTAAGTTTTATTTATTGTTATCACTATTTTTATCAAAGTCAAACAAGTTTAAAAAAAAAAAAAAAGTTGAATTAAAAAAATTATCATTAGGACACTGGCATATATGTTAGACTAAAATAAAAACTTACTATAAATAATAAATTATTATTTATAAAAATAACTTATATTAAAAAAATGTGCCAAAAAATTATTATATTAATTATCCAATATTGTTATTTTCAATGCAGTTCTAGAATCCTTAGTAACTAAATAAAATTGAAACACAATTAAATATGACAGCAATATAAATCTTTAAAACTTTTTTCAAACATTTTTTAAACCATTTTTTAAAATTCTTAAACATTTGTTAAAAAAGATAATCAAAAGAATTTAAAAATTTTAGGAAAAACATTTGTTTATATATAATGAAAAAATATATTTAAACAATAGAGTTTTTGAAGAACTTAAACCTTTGCATATATTAAGATAATACACAATATAATATTTTGTAGATCATTTCATGAATATAGATTTTTCAAGTTTCAATAATTAAAAATTCTTTCCTTTAGTTCTGATTTGAAATTATTTATTTTTGCAAGCGTTTTGATGTCGTTCATCATTGCTTTACTTCATGTTTGGGGGCCATCATGTCTTGTGTGATAGAAAAATTGGTGGCATCAATATAATTAATATTTACATATCTAGTAAGATATTTGTGATTAAGTTATTTAACTAGCATTTTGAAAATATTTGAGATCGTATGGTTTAAAGTTTTATAAATTGTTACTCTTATGCTATTAGAAAGTAAACAAAAATTTAACAATACATGTTCACTTTAACTTAGAACTATTTACATAATGACTTATGTATAATACATTAATATGTTTTATATCAATTTAACCAAAAATGTTATATACATAGGTGTTTGCATGTGTGTGTTTGCATGTGTGTGTGTGTGTGTGTGTGTGTGTGTGTGTGTGTGTGTGTGTGTGTGTGTGTGTGTGTGTGTGTGTGTGTGTGTGTGTTTATATATATATATATATATATATATATATATATATATATATATATATATATATATATATATATATATATATATATATATATACATATATATATATATATATCAGTTCATTATATTTCAACCAATGGCCTGTGGGACATTACCCCTGATTTTCCTGATTTTTACATACTATGTGCATTATGTAGATAGCTTAAATTTGAAATTTCAGACTTCAAAGTTTAAAAAGGTTTATAAATTACAGCCTTATGAACAGGACACAGTGGTCTTGATTTACAAACGGTCAACTACTTTAGAACCTTATAACTTTTTTTTCACTCTAACAAGTGTCTCATTTTTTCTAGAACTATTTCCTGAATAGTTCTCTCTTTAAAAAAATGGTTTTTATTAACTTGTATCATATTAGAGAAAAATTATAACCTCTTTAACTTTGAAAAAAAAATCTGAAAATTGCTAAAATATACCAAATGCAGTAAAATAAATCAACTTATCGCAGTTTAGAACTAAACTATGTTTAAAACTATATTTTCCATTTGCCTGAAAAGGCCAAATTTCAGCCATTTTGAGATGCTTGTAAATTTTTCTAACACTTTGTTTTGATCTAAGATTATATATATATATATATATATATATATATATATATATATATATATATATATATATATATATAAAAATTAGATTGCTTGTTTAGATGAGCACTATGACGTCACACTAAAATAGCCTGCTGCCGGGGGCTTCAGTACATACATCGACTGACAAATAGCCTGATTCGCAGTGGAGTGCTGCTATATCGACTAAGGGTTTGGCATGAGGCAGCAATCTTTTCTTTCATTATTCTTCATTTTTTTCTTCTTTTTCTAAAAACGGGGTATGCTATAAAAATAAGCAAAACAAGTGAGCAAATGCTTATCTAAATAGACTATAGAAGATATATATATATATATATATAATATATATATATATATATATATATATATATATATATCTTTTTTATGAGAAATATATACAACTGTTAAAAAGAAAAAAAAAAACAGAGCAAAAATATAGAATCAGGGTGCATTTTAGTATTTTGTAGGCGTACCACAAGCTTTCACACATGCACGAACACATCTAGGCAACTAGTCAGATGCATAATTCTCTTGGAAATTCTTTTCAAAGCTTTTCTAACACCTGCTGTAATTGCACAACACTGGCTATTGCAGTGTAAGCCATAGCGCCATTATGCTGAAAAATCCATTGTTGTCGTCTTCCGTAAAAAGCTCTGGCTGTTGGCAAAAGTTTACTTTCGAGGATCTCTTTGTAGTTGTACTGGTTAATTCTGCCGTTATAAATGCTGTATGACCCTGTTCCTTTATGGGAGAAGCATCTCATATTCCAACTGATCCTCCTCTGCCTTGTATCCTTGGTACACAAAAACATTCTTTGAACTTTTCACCAGCCTCTTGATGATTAATCTTGGCTTGCGATTTATCACCTCAAAATTGGATTTGTTGCTGAAAATGACTTTGGCCCAGTCTTCTACAAACCAGTGAAGTCTTTCTCTACACCACTTTAAT
>NC_088920.1:39275000-39282500 GCF_038396675.1 Hydra vulgaris
AATTATTAATAATAATTATTATTAATTGTTACGCAATTATTAATAGCAGTAGCTAATAATTGTTTACCAATAATATATATCACCAATAACATAGTAGACCAAAAGAGATGGGCAAAGAAAAACAAAAAAAATTTCGAACCACAGACATTCGGTGTATGCTGTAAACGCCTTATCCAAATAGGCTTAACATGTGTATCATACATACTTGAGCTACAAATAAATATAATGAAAAAAGTTATACATAAAAGTATGCATTACTTTGATGTTTTCATATAGGGACAAATATATATACTTGTTACATTAAAATGATAACTTTAATGTAACAAGTATATATACTTGTTACATTAAAGTTAAACAAATATTTTACAAACAGATAGCAATTTATATTTTCGCTTTCCTCTTTAAAAAAAAAAACAAATCAAATATAGGAAAATCATTCTTTTTAATGTCAACTTAAAACTGTATTTTCTTTTTTTGCTTTGCCTCATCCAATTTTGTTGCTAAAAATAACAACCACTCTAAAGAAACAAGAATAAAAACAGCACACAAATTATTTAAATTATTAAATTATTTTTTTCTATTTATTTTAATAGAATAAATATTACTTTAATTTCCTATTTTGTTAGTTTTGCTTTCTTTATTTTTGAAACTTTTTTCTGCAATGCCTAACATAAAAAAACTTGCATATGGCCTTGACCAGATTATCAAAAATAAAATACTTGCTTGTGGACATACATGAAAAAAAACCCGCACACGTTTCCTGGAAAGGCTTGAATTGACATTTCTGGCATATATGGATAAATATCTGTTAACCAATCATTTAAATTGCATAGAAGTATTGTTTTAAGAAACTGAAACAGTATAAACAAACAATGACATTAAATTTCTGACTTCACTGTAATTTATGTGAACAAAATTCAAATCAGAACTTTACAGTTCAAACTTAAATAATTTTCAATAATTTTGTACTTTAATATAAAATCTTTTTTTTTTTAATTATTGGAAAATCTTTTGATTTTTAATAATAATGTAATCAGGATTTTAGAAAATAATTAAAAAGATTTTAAAATTAGAAAATTTATATAAAGAAAACTTAAAAATACCTTGCCATTAGGAGTAGATTTCTTGAAAACCCTAGAAAAGAATTCAAAAATCTATAAAACAGAAATATAATTTTCTTGTAATTTAAGGAGCACCATTAACACTTTCACTTCAACAAACATCCTAACTTTTTAATATAAAATCTTAAATATAAAAAAATCCAGTAGGGAATTTTTGCATAATTTTTGATTTTTTTTTTGTGTAAGTCTGCAAAGAGAGCTGTACAAATATTTAAATAGTGCGAGTTTGCAAGTCTGCACAATCTTTTAATGGTGCAAGAGCTGCACAATCTTTAGTGCAAGTCTGCAAAGAGAGCTGCACAATCTTTTAATGGTCTGCAAGTCAGCACCATTTTTTGATGGTGCAAGAGCTGCACAAGCTTTTGATGATGCATGTCTACACAATTTTTTGAGCATCTTTTTATTGATTACTCTTTAAGAATATTTTTCGGCTCCAATACTTTTAGTAGATGTGGTGGGAATCAAACTTGGACCTCTTGCTTATGAAGTGAGCGGTCTGACACTACACCACTACCGCACATATATATATATATATATATATATATATATATATATATATATATATATATATATATATATATACATATATATATGTATATATATGTATATATATGTATATATATGTAAATATATATATATATATAATATTATATATATGTATATATATGTAAAAATATTATATATATGTATATATATGTATATATATGTAAATATATATATATATAATATTATATATATATACAATATCATAAATATATGTATATATTATATATATATATACAATAATATATATATATTATTTATATATATATATACATATATATATATATATATATATATATATATATACAGCTATGCTCAAATGTATGGAGCACCCCTATATTTTATTTAAAATTCAAAAGTAATGAACAAATAGTAAATGTGAATGTGTTTATTTGATACAAATTATTTCAATTCAACAATATTATTTAATATAATTAATATTTTGTAGCACCTCCCTTTGCCTTGATCACCGCACGTAGTCTTTTGGGCATGCTGTCCACAAGATCCTTACATACATTCGCTGGTATTTTTTCCCATTCATCCAGAATTTTCGCTTTAAATTCTTCTTTGGATTTACATCTGTAAATTGACAACTTCCTCTTCAAAATAGACCACAAATTTTCTATGGGTGACAAATCTGGAGACTGGGGGGGGCCACGTAATGAGGGGAACTTCATTTGTTGAAAACCAGTCCAAACTTTTTTTTGCCTTGTGGCAAGGAGCGTTATCTTGTTGAAAATAATATTGAGGGACATCTTCGTCAAATAATTTCAATATTGATGGCTCCAAAACTTCATTTAGCATGGTAATGTAGCGCTCTGCATTCATCCTACCCTCACATAAAAATATTTCACCTACGCCACTGGAGGCCATGCAACCCCAGATCATTGTGCCACCACCGCCAAATTTGACTGTAGGGATGATACATTCCGGCTCAAATGCTTCGCCTGGTCGTCGTCTTACAAAGGTGCCTCCAGGTTGCCCGAAAATCTAGGTCAAAAAAGTAAAGGAATACAAATTTGATATTATAAATTTCAACATGTAAAATTTCAGGTACTTAAAGGAATAATTTCGAAATGATATTTTATTTTTATTTTTTGGTTACACCGTAAGTCATAATGATGCCTTACCTCTATATTTGATTCGTCTGACCAAATAATTTTGGCCCAATCTTCTGATGACCAATTTTGGTGCTGTTTAGCCCATTCTAAACGAAGTTTCTTATGGTGCTCAGTCAGCAATGGTTTTCGGCGAGCCCTTCTTCCATGTAAATTACCTTCTTTTAAGTATCTTCTAACACTTGGAGCAGAAATTTGAATTTTTCTGTGCTCCGACAGATCGCTAACCAAGTCTTTAGAAGATTTGGTCCGATTTCGAAGTGAAATCCTGTTGAGGAAACGATGGTTTCTAGGAGAAAGTATACGTTTTCTTCCCGTTTTTGGTCTATTTTCGTATGAACCAGTTTCACTAAATCTATTTATAGCATTTTGCACTGCTTTCCTTGAGCATTTCATAATTTTTGAAATTTCCACTTGGGAATGTCCTTGTTTATGGAGTACCACAATTTGGCTTCTTTCACTCACAGAAAGTTCGCGTGTTTTACTCATAATGAAAATAAATAAAGAACGATAAAAAAAATCACTACTTTTAAACAATAGATAATGAGCGGCTGACAATAGTTACGTTTAAGATAAGAATGAAATGAATATCTCAATTCGACAGAATTTATACCAAGTGAGTATGTAGACAAGTTAAGACAAGTCTAATCATGCCCAGACAAGCAAATTCAACATGCATTAAATGATTTACTAATGCTTAAACGTAAAAAACAAATAAAATACCATTTAAAAAAAAATTCATCATGTATATCTCATTTTTTAAACACAAATATACTTAAACAAATAGGTGCTCCATACATTTGAGCATAGCTGTATATATATATATACATATATATATATTATATATATATATACAATATCATAAATATATGTATATATTATATATATCTTATCTTATCTTAATAATAATAATATCTTATCTTATCTTAATATATATAAAGGGCAATGTGTGTTTGTGTGTGTGTTTGTTTGTTTGTTCTCTATAGAAATCCAAACCGCCGGACCGATCTCGATGAAATTTGGCATGGGGGTAGACCTCGAGGGGGAGAAGGGTCTTAGCTGGGTTTTGACCCCGTACCCCGACCCCCGGGGTAAGGGGGGCCCATTTTTGAGCCCATTTTCGTGTACAGATATCAGGTAAGCCAGTTTAAATATTGGCCCGGGCAACGCCGGGTAACTCCAGCTAGGTATATATAAAGGGCAATGTGTGTTTGTGTGTGTTTGTTTGTTTGTTCTCTATAGAAATCCAAACCGCCGGACCGATCTCGATGAAATTTGGCATGGGGGTAGTCCTCGAGGGGGAGAAGGTTCTTAGCTGAGTTTTGACCCCTAGGGTCGGGAGGGGGGCCATTTTTGGTGGTCAGGGGGTCAGGTAAGCCAGTTTAAATATTGGCCCGGGCAACGCCGGGTAACTCCAGCTAGTATACAATAATATATATATATATATATATATATATATATATATATATATATATATATATATATATATATATATATATATATATATATATATATATATATATACAGGGCTTGTGATGAAGCTCGCGCGATCGCGCTCCGCTCATAAAACGCGCTCGTAAACGGTATTTTCAAACGTTCTAGGCGCGATAAACAACGCTCGTTCAGCTTATAACGAGCGTATAAAATAACGCTCGTCCAATAGTTTGGGATTATTTTTTTATTTTCATAAAATATTTAAAAAAGATTTTTTATTAAAGATATACTATTATCAAAGCACTAATATAAAATATAAAAAGCACTACGTCTTTCTCTTTTGCACTAACGTAATGAATGAGCAGTTTGAAGTCGTTAATAGTCACTAATTTCTATTATGGAATGTGCACGTAGAAACACAATGTGAATACAAAAATGCGCAAATAAAATAAGAATAGAAAATTAGAAAACCACTATAAGAAAATTAAAACTTTATTTTTAATCTATTTAGAGTATTTTTAATCTTGTGAAAATATCAACTAAGATTTATTTGATTTATTGTTTGTAATATTCCACACATCGTTTATAATAAAAATAAATATTAATAATAGAGTAATTTTTAAAATTAGTTTTTGTTTATAGTATAGGTTTTTTTATTAACTATTATTTATTTTAACTCAAATTTAAAACGATTTTGTTGTTTAGAATGTTCGCAATCGCATTCGAAAAGGAAAAAAAGTAATAACATCAACATTTATTAAATGGAAAGTTATTATTCTAATTTATTATTATTTCAAATTATTCTTGTGTTATTTTTTTAAGGTTAAAAAAACGTAATTTAAAAAAGAAATTTTAGAAAAAAATTAAATAATTAATTTGAATAAAAAATATCAAAAAATATAAAAACCACTAACCGTTAATTAAGTTTACCGCGTAACATTTTAAAATGCATATATCAAAACAACGAATCAAAACACTAAATTATACTTCAATACTAAATCAATAAGAAGTTGCGTTTTTGTTTGATATTATTTTTTTATTAATATAAATAGTTAAAAATAAAATCGCGATCTGACAATATACAAGAAGTTTGGAAGTATAAAAATCTACTTCGTTGAAGTAGTTTCATGAGTGTGATACTAATTCAAACATTTTTTGACGAAAGAATTTAGTAACAAATAAAAAAAGATATAAAAAAATAAAAAGCTTTTTATGAGCATCGCCTTCGGCAATTTTCATGATCGCGCTCGCAGACGTTATTTCGAGCGCACATAATCACGCTCGATGAAAACATTTTCTAATTTTACGAGCGCGATTTAACACGCTTGACGATTTTCTTCATCACAAGCCCTGTATATATATATATGTATGTATATATATATATATATATATATATATATATATATATATATATATATATATATATATATATATGTATATATATATATATGTATATATATATATATATATATATATATATATATATATATATATATATATATATATATGTATATATATATATATATATGTATATGTTATATATATAAATATAATATCATATGTATACAATATTATATATATATATATATATATATATATATATATATATATATATATATATATATATATATATATATATGTATATATGTATATATATATATATATAATATCAATGAATACAATATTATATATATATATATATATATCAGGCCTTGTTAAGAAGCGTTACGCAGCTCGCATTTTGCTTGCGAAGAGGCGATTTGCCTACGCGTTCAGCAGTTTTGCGCTACGCAAAAACTTATATCTTTTAGAATATTTGAATTATCTTTTGATTATTGTTAACGTGACGCTCATTCAGAAGAAATAAAGTCGTAAGTAAAAGCATTTAACCGCAATGGTAAACTAATAGATTTTTTTGTTAAAGAAACAGTTTGTTTCATAATTTTTTTTTTGTTATTAAAAATTAGTTAAAAAAAATAAAGTGTTTTAAGTTTTATCTTAAGGAATTAAATATATAAATTCCTTTTAAATATAAAAATTATTTTTAGTCATAATAGTTTAAAAAATGCACAATTTATTTTGATGTAAATATTTTATTAATAAGATATTTTGTTCATTGATTCAATAACGTAAAGTTTTAATGACGTTTGTTTAATTTATGAATATAAATTACGATCATGAATATGTTATCGGTAACTGATAAATAACAAAAAAAAACTCTTTATTGTTTAAAAACATTATTAAAAAGAGTTCACAAATTAAATAAGAAAAAATTTATTAACAGTTAATAAAATAACCAAAAACCAAATATAAAATCATAAGAAAATAAACAAATATTTTACGTTTCATGGAAAAAATATTTTTTTCAAAATAAAATTTAGTTCATATTTGAAAAAAATAATAAAAATGATTTTTTTAATAAGAACTTAGATTTTGTTTGTAACTTTTGTTATAGTGAGAAAAAAACAAACTGTATGATTTTTAACGAGTTAATAAAATAACTTTAATTACAATGCGGTACTTGAAAAGACGCTAGTGACGCAATATAACTTCTAACGATGCAAAATATATTTGCTGAGTTGAGTTACTTAGAAATGCGTTACGCGTTTTCGCTACGCAGCGAAATCTCGTAACAAGGCCTGATATATATATATATATATATATATATATATATATATATATATATATATATATATATATATATATATATATATATATATATATTTAACATATGGGTTGAAAAGTCCTAGGCCTAACACATAGATAGCGAGAGTTTTATTGCGGTCACCTTTTTTTCAATTAATACTAACCTTCAAAAGAAAGCTGTTAAAATTTAATTATATTCTATTTATTAGTTTGTGAGTTATTTTGCTAATAGTAACTTTACTTTTTTTATTTTCAGAACAATGAATGAAAAACAGTTTCGTGTTTTAATTTTACACTGCTTCTTGATGGGGAAAAATACCGTTCAAGCAAAGCAATGGCTTGAAAGTGTTATGGTGACTCCATCAAAAACAACAATAAAACGTTGGTTTACTGACTTCAAACGTGGTCATAGATACAGCGATGAGGCAGAACGCAGTGGACGTCCAAATGAGACGGTAACATCAGAAAACATCAAAAAAATCCACAAAATCGTTTTGAATGATCGAAAAGTGAAGTTGTATGAGTGAGCTGACATCGTAAATATATCAAAAGAACATGCTGGCTTTATATTGCATGAGCATTTGACTATGAGAAAGCTCTGTTCAAGGTGGGTGCTGCGTTTGCTCACTGTTAACCAA
>NC_088920.1:39285000-39290000 GCF_038396675.1 Hydra vulgaris
CATAATTTTATCATTGAAACAAAGCTTTATACTTAACATCTTCTAAGATTAATACTGACCTTTCCATATACTTCAAATCTATTTCAAAACGACTATCTGCTAATCAAAACTACTCTCTGCTAAATTTGTCTCGCTTATTGTTATTTGTCATATTATTTATTATTACACTTAATTGTGTCATATTTTTTATCTTTTGTTCCTTTTAATCTCTAACACCCTTTTTCCTTACCTTTTTTTTCAGTTTAAAATTTCTAAAGAATGTTAAAGAAAATAAAATTATTTTTATTAATTTAAATTTAAAGTACTTTTTTTATTTTCACTTTGTATTCAACTATTTTGTTTATCTTTTTTTATAGCTTCAAATTAATAATTTTTTTTCATCCTGTTACGAAAAGTACTAATAAACAAAAGTGCTTAATGCTTATGATGCATTATAATGTATGTAAATATATTGCCCAATAAACCATAATTAAACCTGTAGGTAAAATTATTTTAGAGAATTTTTTTAGTAAACTTTATATTACAAATTTACGAAAAGATAAAATTTTTAGTTTTGAAATTGCTTTTTAACAAAAGTTTCTTCATTATGATTAATCTTTTGGATTGATCATAGTATGAACGTCGATTATAAATGATTAACTAGTTTATGAATATTAAGCAAAGATTTTGTTCAAATGTTAAAAAAAAAAATTGTTGATAGTTTTTTTTTTTTTTTGACCATTAAGAAATTCACCCATAAACAATTGCCCCTTCATTTTAAAAAAAAGAAACTATATTGTAAGAAAGCAAATATAAGAAAATAATGTTGTGTAATGAATGCTTAAAAAATGAATATAAATATAAATAAGTACAAGTTTTTAAAATAAGAAAACTTTTTTTTTTAAACATGTTTAAATTTCATTGACAAATTTTTTATAACAATATTGTTTAATTTAAAAATATTTCATAAATATTTAATAAATATAAAGACTTTAAATGATTTTTAACGCATTTTCAAATTAAATATGATTAAAATGTGGTACTTTAAAATAAGTTATTGACAATATTTAACTTTTAATGATGTAAATACCTATATCATATAATATTGAGTATATTGCGTTACACTTTTCCGTTATGCAAAAAACTCATAACAAGGCTTGTGCTGCTATCATGTCTAGACTATGCCAATTAATCATGTCCTTTCTACGTTAAACAATGTATTAAAAAGCATTATGACAAAATTGGTGTTACTATTGTACCAGAAAAAAAAAACTTGATAAAGAGACATTTTTTATTTCTCAGTTTTTTATAACTCATAAAAAACAATAAAAAAAACCTCTTTGCTTATAGTACATTGTAACATCTGTTTGTTTTATTACTAATATTTTATTACTAACTTTATTATTTAACTTTTATTATTATGTAACTTTTCAACAAATAATGCAACCTTTATATTCATGTGATCCAAGATTTAAAAAAGAAAACATTCTAAAGTAAAAATTCAGTAACAAAAAAAAAACCGTTTAAATTTTAATTAACCATTTGAGCCTATAAAAAAAATTGTCTTTTTTGAAAAACAAGTTTTTATATTTTCATACATACCTAGTACCTCCTTTCTTTTCCGAAAATGCAGTATTCTCTTTAAGAATTTTTGTTTTAACTGGTGAGGAATCCTTTGAGCCTTTTTCTTTTTCCATCTTTATACTCTCATATAAAGATAACTTGATAACTTTTACAAAGGTGCCAACTTAACTACATAATAACTTATTTAATAAAACAATCTGAAAAATATTTATGTACTAATAAGGATTTATTTTTATAAACAAAAAAATATATAAAAGTAGCCTTTAATATTGAGCAACTGTCTAGCTAATACTTTTATACCACTAACATCTATGCGGGTTTAATCCATAAAAATAATCTTTTTAATTCTTTAGCTTAAATTGACAACTTCTGTACCCAAAAAAGAATCCCGAGATCCTTAACTATTTGGTAATCTTTTATCTGAGAAAAATTTTTAGTATACCTGCTAATAATTTACATATCTAAATATATCTAAATGTGTCAAACGTGGAGCACTTGGTTTAACTCAATCAACTCGACCTGTGATATTAATAATAGTATTCCTACTTACTGTGAGTTTCTAACAATGTTTTTGTAATCAGAGAAGTTTAACTACTAACATTACATGTGGTTAAAGATTTGATTAAATAAAAATTGAACAACTTTGGTTCCTATACAATTTATTGGTACAATTTTCTCATTGATTTTTATACAAATTTTTATCTTAATAGATCTCTTAAATTTTTACTTAAAGATCTAAAATGAATCTAGTTTTTATAAGCAATTTTATTTTATAAGACCTTTGATAAACTTCAAAATAACACCGTATTTATTAAACTTTAGGTTTTTTTACTTGTCTTAAAGATTTAGTATGAATCTAGTTTTTATAAGCAATTTTATTTTATAAGACCTTTGATAAACTTCAAAATAACATCGTATTTATTAAACTTTAGGTTTTTTTGTTATAACCTTATAACTAGTTATTGTATAGTATTCTAGTCAGACAGAATGTTATTGCTAATATAACGTCACAAAAATTTTCAGTTGGCAATTAAGAGTATCAAGAAGATGTTCTATGCAGAAGTGGTGAGCAGTAGAGCATTCTTCTAAAAAGAAGTATTTTACTTTAAGAATTTACTAAACATTTTTTGGAAGTTGTCTAGGTACTTCTACAATTAATCACTTGCTAAAATCTGATGCAGGCAATAGCAAAGTAAGAAAATGCTATTCAATTCTTTTTTCAACCTTTTATTGTCAGTTTTCGTAATTTCTCCGAAAAGATTTTATAAAATTTTAAAATTGCTTATGCGTACGACAACACATTTAATCTTCTTTTGAATAAACTACCATTTCTCCGTGCTAAAAAATTATTTTTTAAACATGATATATAGATTCATATAGATTACTATAGATACTTATAGATTTTTATTGGCAAACCTAATATTAAAATTTAGGATTGCCTTTATAATAGTTTATATTATCTTTATTAAATATTATTTTTAATATTGATATTGTCATTTTTAATAAGTTTTGTTATTATTTCAATTGCTATTACTATTTAAATTATTATAACTGTTATTATTATTATTATAATTTTTTTGCAATAATTATTGTTGTTATTGTTAATTATAATAACTATTATTACTAATTAATATTATTAATGATGTTATCACGTTTTTTTTATTGGTGTTATAGATATTATCAATATAAAAATTATATTGTTTTAAAAATGTAACTGCATTTTTTTATTCTATTTCTTTATTTTGAGTAATTTTAATGCAGTTTTGATTGTTAATTATTTCAATATATTGATAAAAATAATAAAAAAAATTTTTTTTATCAATATATAAAAAATTTTTATGAAAATCTTATTTACATAAAAATTTTTTGAAAAATATTTATGTAAATAAGAAAAATAGACAAAAGATTAAACAAAAAGATTTGTCAGCAAAAAAAACTTTAACATTTAAAAAAGTATTTGAAAATACTAAAATAGTAAATAAACAATTTTGTTAGTTAAAACGAAGACCAAATTTATTTTTCAAATTATTCTTATGGCATATTTGAATTTTAATCAAAAAACTGAATTGTAACAATTTCATTTTAACTATATAAATATATACAGCTTTTTAGTAAAAGAATGGAAGTACTTCGCATATTGCAAAATGAAACAAAAAATTAAAATAATTTAGAATACAAAAGCATAAACAAAATATTTTATGCAAAGCTATATGATTATATGTGAGAAACAATACTTAATATATTTTTATATAATGCATAAACAATATAAATATATATAAATATATATATATATATATATATATATATATATATATATATATATATATATATATATATATATATATATATATATATTTAAACAACTTTAAAAAGTATTCTACACAATAGTGTGCTCAATGTTCTTAAAAGAACAGAGCAATTATATATTAGTAGAAAATCACTTAACAAAACTTTTTTCCATTTGACACTGTGTTTCATCAACAAAGATTCATCAGAAAATCTGATTTTCTGATGAATCTTTGTTGATGAAACACAGTGTCAAATGAAAAAAAAATTTGTTAACTGATTTTCTACTAATATATATATATATATATATATATATATATATATATATATATATATATATATATATATATATATATATATATATAAATATATATATATATGTATACATATATATATATACATATATATATACATGTATATATATTTATATGTATATATATAATATATATATAGTATATATATATATATATATATATATATATATATTATATATATATATATATATATATATATATATATATATATATATATATATATATATATATATATATATATATATATACATATATAAGTAAATATATTGAAAAAAGACAAATAAAATGAAAATAAACCTTGTAAAAACAAAGTTTATTATATAAAAATGGTCATTTAAACTAATTAATTTAAAAAAATACTTTAAAAATCTAAAAATTTAAAATAAATTTCAATATATTTAGTAAACAAAGCAAAAAATCTATTAAAATAATAATGGTTTTACTAAACAGTTTATTAGGCCGCCATTTATTTATATAAACTTGAGCACTTCTGTTTAAAAATTTATTTAAAAAAACCTGGGCACAGACATTATTTCACATGATTACAAAAAAAAAAAACAACAGGCGAACACTTCTTGCGCTAACAAAAGTTTAGAAAATAATCTTTGTAACAGTCTTAAAGCTTGCGCAGCGTTAATAAATAATATTCCTTAATCGCTTTTAAGTTAAAAAGCGCTCTTAAGTGAACTAAAGCAAACCCTTATAATTTATTTTTAACTCGTGTTATTAAATAATATATATATATATATGTATATATATATATATATATATATATATATATATATATATATATATATATATATATATATATATATATATATATATATATATATATAT
>NC_088920.1:39295000-39302500 GCF_038396675.1 Hydra vulgaris
ATAGGGGTGTGTCTTTCTAACGGTTAATAAAAAGAGGGAGAAAATTGAAAACAATTATTTGAAAGGAAAGAAATTTTTTAATATAATAGAGCTATAAGGTATTTACAAGTAAACACTAATTCAGAAAAACTTGATTTTCTTTTGAAGAAAGAATTAAATAAGTAACATAATAAAAATTAAAGTAGCAGTGGCGAACCAATGTATAGTGTTGTTGGAAGAAATAGAAGCGGGCAAAGAGAGTGACCATAGAGCGACAGAGGGTGGAGTTGGTAAAAAAGAGGGTGTGTGCCGCCCACAGACTTTCTATTTTAACTAATTTAACCTAATGAAATGAAAGATTATTTTAAAGTATATATTAGACAAGACATATCACTAAAAGCATTAAAGCAGTGAAACGAAAGGTTATTTAAAGTAGAAATGAGACAAGACATATCGACATATCACTGAAAGCATTAAGGCAGTGAAATGAAAGGTTATTTAAAATAGAAGTTAGACAAGAAATATCACTAAAAGCATTAAGGCAGTGAAATGAAAGGTTATTTAAATTAGAAATTAGAACATATCACTGAAAGCATTATAGTAGAAATTTGCTTTTCTACTAGTTTTATACAAATATTTTCTCGGAGATTTTATTTAAACAGAAAAATTAATTGAAAAATCGAAATTCTCAGCAAATCCACGTTAAATTAAAAGTAGTCTCAATCCAGATATTTGTTTGTCTACACAAAAGGTTATTTGACAGCTTTCAAAAAAAAAAAAATGTTGTTTTATTAAAACTAATCGTCTAATAGTTTTTGCTCTGATTTTATTTTTTCTTTAGATTCTCCTTGATTTATATTGTCTAGAGTGGCTCGAATAGCTAAAAAAGATTCAATTGCTTACAGATCATTTGCTTATCTTATCTGCTTATCATATTCTTATCTTGTATTAGAATGTTATTTAATTGTCTCTTGTTGACATATACAAACATTTTGTCTTAGAAATAATGAATTTGAGCTAAACTAAACTTAAGGCACGTTTACAACTTTTTAACTGTGCGAAAAAACAATTTGCGTAGTTTTCCGGGTAAAACTCAGGACTTTTTAATTAGAAACTTATATAAGGGATTGTCCATAAATTACGCAACGCTAAATTTATTTAAAAAACAGAAGTTCGAGATCTTAAGCTCTATTACGCGGAGATTTTCATTAAACTTAATGCACTATTTTGATTTTTCATTTAGTTTAAAGCTTTGCGATGGAAAACTTTTGATCTTTTTTGTTTTGTTTATTAGTGAAATTTAGCGTTGCGTAATTTATTGACAATCCCTAAAGTGCAAAACTTAATTTTTAGAGAAGGAGTGTACTAGTTTACTTTTCTAGGAACGTGAAGACATTTAAGAGTGTTGGGCTCTTTACTTTAAAAATTTTTTTTAGAGTAGAATATGTGATATTCCCCTTAATAAGGTATAACTAATGATTTGTCATACAATTCTCTATCTTTAAGGTATAATTTTTTATACTCTTAGATATATTGCATATCCGATCTTAAGGTAAAAATTTCTACCATTTTTTAGAGTGTAATGCTTTTAACTAAATCTACCATTGGGCAGAAGAATATAAACTTGGTGGACCATTAGTGGCAGCCGCCAAAAGTGACTAGTCTGCCAAGACTAAAAAGACTAAAATGGAGACTAAAGACTAAGACTAAAAAGTTACTAGCCGATAACTAGCTGATAACAAGCCACTATAAAACGTGTTAAATGTTATTGGCTAGTCGCTTATAGTGGATGCCACCATTGCTCCACTAACCGATGAGCAAAACTCCAATGAACTGCTAAAAATGCTTGTATAGGTCCACTTCAAATCCGCTACAACAATGTTTGCATGAGTGGAAAAGAAAGACTGACTAATAAACTCATTAACAAAATGCAAAATTATTTTAATTTGGTCGCGAAATTTTGTACAAAGTCACACGAAATTTACATAGGAATGCTATTAAGACATCAGTTTTTTTTTTTACACTTTTCTTTTTTTACACTTTTTTTTAACACTTTTTTACCAGCATTAAAAATCTTGAAACTAGTTTTTTCCTAGATCTGCAATTTCATGGTGTAAATATCAAGTTGATAAAATACACTTTAAAAGGTGTTATACCTGATGTAATTAAAAGATATTGGAAAGAATTCGAGTGATGAGCATTTGTCGCAAAGCCTAATAGACACAAACCAAAATACAAATCAAACATTTAATCAGATTTTCTTGTGAAAATGTCCAAAAAACACATTTATTTAAACAGTTTTTACTAACTTAAATAATAACTTTATATATTTATCCTGCATGCATACCAAAGTTCATGCAAGACGGTAGCTCAAACACTTTGTTTTAAGAAAGTGATGTTTTAATCATATTTTTTCTAATACAATAATTCAGTATTAAAAAACGTTTAAAAAAATATTGTTTTTTTTTTCCAATATAAATATAACTACTTCATGTTGTAAAACAAAGTAAACTTTGCAATAAATTGTTAGTTTTTTTTTAGTTTTTTTTTAATGTAAATTCACCTTCCAAGGCCGAGAATAGGCCACTACTTAAGACGCTATTAGAGGACGCTAGTTAATTGTGGTTATAACCCTCTCTCAACTCTATAACTCCGAAATACAAATCTTGAAGAACAGGGTTGCTGCGCGGAGAAGCAAGTTGAGCGCGGCACTACCAGCGACTTGGTGGGGATTGAACTCAGAATCTCTCGCTTATGAAGCGAGCGCTCTACCACTATACCACTACCACAATGGTGTCTACGTTGATGACCTCCTTAGGTTGTAAATTTAACTAATTTTATAACACAAGCCCAAGTCTTCCCTATTAAAAATTATCAAAGTACTATTAATACTCAGGGGCGTAGAGAGCCAAGCTGGGCCTTGGGGTAAAAGGTTTCGCGGGCCCTTTTTTTTTTTACAATAATGTTCATATTTATATTGAAAACGTAACTTGAATTTATCCAACTTAAAGTCTATAATATGATGTGTCTTTAATAAGATAGGTTGGTCAATTGGGATTTTAGTCCAGATTATATAAACAGAGGAGGAGTTGGGAGGGGCGGCGGTTTAATAAAAGGAGAGGTGGGTGAGAAATTTCATGTTACATTATATATATTTTTCATAAAAAATTTCAGTTTATAAACCCAAACTAATATTTTTTTAAAAACACGCATAAAAACTGTTTAATTCTATGTGGTTTGCGGTCAAATCCCATTTTCTAACAACTGTTTTACCATAATTTTAATAGGATTTAATATGCTGGTATAAGTTTTATAATTTGATGATTAAACGATTTTTAAAGCCTCTTTACACTGAAAGTTTTTGTTTTTATCGGTTTCTGAACTAATTATTTTTTAATTTTTAAGGTCGATTTTGACAGAATGTTTTTTTTAGTTTTGAGATATAAAGTTTTTGTTGATTACAAGTAAAAATTAATAAACGGAGGGGGAGGGGCCCTCTTAATAAACATAGGGTGGGTGGGAAAATTTTCCAAAATTAAAAAACATCCCCCCACTCCTTTTTTTTATTTATTAAGGACTCAATTAATAATTAAGGACTCGAGTAATAATTGAAACGGCGATAAAATTATTTTTCCATGATTTAATGCGTGAATTGTCTTTAAACGTTCTAACTTGTCTAATAAATCAAGAGTAACATCAATGCCGTATTTAACGCAAACAAATGAAGTTTTCTTACGCAGCAGATCTTTATCTAATGGCATGTATTTCCATACAACACCAAATATTTCCAGAAGATTTTTGGCTGCCTCAAAACACCGATTCATATTACAAATGGCACAGTATAAAAGAACATAAAAAATATCGCGCTTGAAATAATATTCAGCACTAGTGTCGCCTAATTTATTATTTGATTGCTCATCTGAAAATCTAGCTTTTATTCTGCGTCTTTTCTACAGGAATATGTCATTGGAAACCATACCCAGATTTTCGGTAACAAGTTTAGATTCATTTAAAATTGAATTCCAGTTGTTTCTTAAAAATAAAAGATAATCAATTAAGCTTTTTAAATTTAAAACCTCCACATCTGAATTTGTATCTCTGGCTTGCAGAATTATGTTTCCGTAATTGATGATTGTTAAAATTTAGAACAAGGTGCTAGCAAGTATGATACACTCGAATATATCTTTGCGGGTTAGAGCTGAACAAGTTATAAGTCTTTTGCACAGCACGAGAAGTTTATAACCTATGCACAGCACTATGCGGCATGCACACCACAAAGATTTAGGCTATGACAAGCACATACTGGTCGCTCATGTTGTTGCAACTGTAATAACCTTTACCACGACAGTCTATTATTGGTATATTGTGTTTTTAAATAACACTGCAAATTAGTTCAGCAATAGCTTTCCCGTTTTCTGATTGCAGTCAATAAACTCAAGAAATCGCTCTTGAACTTCGTAGAGATTGTTTTCTTCATTTAAATGAACATAACGCACTATAAATACAGTTTGTTCCATATATGCTGAATCAGGGGTTGCATCGACAAGAATTGAATAATATTTTGCTGCTTCTCATTCACCAAGAATAACGTCTAATACTTTTTTGGCACAACACTCGATAAACATATTTTGAATTTCCGGTAAAAGGTAATTTAGTTGTTGTCTTCTCTTCAACTTCTTTTACTTCATAACTTTGTTCAGATGTTCTTTCAAGACAGAATCATAATGACTCATTAATTCTAAATTGCCTAAAAAATTGCCATTTGCTACAATGCCAACAAAATACTTGTTCCTTAAATCCCAAACTTCGTACGGCTAGAAACGGTGTGACATCAAAAATTCCATAAAGCACCTGTTTTCAGTGCGATGCTTAATTTTTAATGCTCTGCAGCAGCATAATATTGTCAGTGGAATCAGAGTCAATACTTTTTTCTAATTGTCGCCATTTAATATAACAATGTTTATGGGTACTGCTGTTTTGATGCTCTGGAATTTTGTAATTTAATTTTTTCCATTTACTTTGAAAACAATACCCAGATATAGTGCTTAAGCGTAAACGATATGCTATTTGTAGTTATCTAAAAAGGGCGACAACGAAAAAAACAAACAATGGTTGCTTCATTTCGCTCCAAATAACCCAATCACGAGGAACAGCTTCTCCATTTTTCATACTTGTATATAGTATACTAACAGGAAATGAATGTCCATTCACAACTTTTGGAAATCGAAATGAGGTCTTTTCTGGACCCCTACGAGCTGCTTTTTCAGTTTCAGGAACATTTGGTCTTTCATTTTTTAGACTACCAGCATCAAAGTCAAGCAGTTTTATCTTAATAACATCATCAGCTATATCTGATTTATAATTCTCAAAGATATTATTGATAGGAATAAAAACATCGCCGTGCTCCACGTCAGCTTTATTTTCAGTGTTATCAGGATCTGGAAAGTCACCAGTCATGTTAATTAAATCTACAACTTGTTCAACAACGTTGCCGCCGTTATAGCTGAAGTTAACTTCTACATTATGATATTGATTTTCTAAATCTTTCTCTTTCGAAGACACTGAAAATCTACAACTTTAAAGTAGAGTTTGTTTTTTATTTATATTTATACAAAGGACACCAAAAAAATCAAAGAGCAAAGAAAAAAAGCCAATTTTAACCTAAAAAATAATATTTTTTAAATTTTATTGTAAAAAAGGAACATTTTTTTAATTTTTGCCCTGGGCGCAAAAATCCTCGTTATGTCACTTAAGAGTCTTAATTCTTAAGAGTCGTATATTTTAAATAAAGTAATTTTTATAATTGAATGTTTTATACCTTATAACAAAACTACATAAACAATTGATTAAACTATAACATAAAAATAAACTAAACTGTAGAATCAAATAAACAATTACCTAACATTCATTGACTTTTATTTTAAAATACCGCAAGTGATTTAAAGTACCTCAAACGATCTAAAGTACTCGAACAATACAAACTATAAATGCTTCCAAATGATGTGTTCAAAGTAATTTCTACACAATTTTCTTCTTAATAAGTTTTCCATTTAGAATAATTTCCGAATAATTAGGCTAATAAAATTGTTTCAACCAACAAAGCCAAGTTTAAAAAAGCAATAATAATACTTTATAATTCACAAGTCCGGGCCCTTGAAAATATCCAGGCCCCAGGGCAATATACCCTGACCCCCCTTCCTCTCTACCACCATGTTAATACCTTGTCTTTGTACTCTCTAAATATTTTTTATTTTTTTGTTTAATGTTAGTTCGTTTCCCTTAGGCCAAGAAGGCTACCACAGTCGAGGAGACTACTTTAGTTGTGATTACAACCCACTCTCAACTCTATAACTCCAAAACACAAACCATGACAAACAAGCCCGCTGCGCGGAGAGACAAGTTTTCATATTACAACAATTGACAATAATTACAACATCAAGTTTTTTAAGGTTGATCTCAACTCTCCGAACTTCATTGAACTAAGGTCTACTGGAGCAACTTAACTAATGCGAAACGTCAAAGAACTAAAAGCAAGTAAAACACATTTAAGATTTTGCAAAGTACAAAAATGGCTGGGAGAAAATTAACTTAACCACTCGGTGTAGTTAAGGCGCTTTACAAATTATTTAAATTCTTTTATTTGGAATTAGCATGGTTTTATCAGCGTACTATGTCCAAACAAGAGCTTTAAATAGTATAGTGTTTTTTGCTTCAGGTTTTTTTAACATTTAAAGAAACTTTTCATTTTTTTATATAATTTTCAAAACCTTTTTACTACCCGTAATAGTGAATCTAAAGAACACCAATTTGGAGTCTTCAGATCAATTCCGCTCATCGGAGTTAACATGAATTTAGTTAAAATCTTTTGAAAAAGTTCCTTAATTTACTGTCAATCCTAGTTCTAATCAGTTCTGACGTATACCAGCTATATATAGTTGTCAAAACAATATTTCTATTAATTTTCACAAAAAATACTTGAATTCCGAATAAAAAAGAGCTCATAACTAATAAAAATTGCCACTAAACGGTCAGAACAGATCATATTGTTAAACTATAATGTTCATTTCACCTAAAAAAGGTAATTATTTAAAATCTTATTAAAATTTGGACAAGTGGTTCTGATTTTAGGACGATTTAAAAAAAAAAAAAAAGAATCTTCGGTCTTGGTTTTTTCGCTATAAATATTTTTATTTTATGATACCGCAAAATTTATCATTTTAATTTTTTCCGTCTTTTCATAATTCACAGACCTGATGATTTAACGGAAATATGTCGCAGTCAACAAAATATCATACAGACGATATAATATTTTAAAACTGCCTCAACTACACCGAGCATTTAAGTTTTTTGCCTGGTTATTTTATTCTTTCCATTATTTCGTGTGGTCTAAACACCAGTTCAGTAACCGTAGTACAAACACTGCTAGAAAATATCGTGGCTTGCATGTAAACACAAAAAAGTATTAATACGCAGTAAGATTTAAATGAGATTTTAATGCTCTTTAGATTTTTTAAAACATAT
>NC_088920.1:39305000-39332500 GCF_038396675.1 Hydra vulgaris
TATTGGAAAAAATATGCCTAAAAGTAAGCCAATAAGTGTAGAAAAAAAGGCAGCAATACTTACTTTGCTTCAAGAAGTCTATACAGTTAGAAAAATAGCTGAAAAATTAAATCTGAGTAAATCAACAATTAGTTATAAAATTTGTTGATATCAAGAATCTGGGAGTTTGGAAGACAGAAATTGTCCAGGTCCTTCTCGCATAACAACAAAAAATGATGACTGACGTATAAAAGTCATCAGTAAACGTAATCGAATGTTAACTGCTCCACAAATAACAGCTATTTTAAACTGTGATTGAGAAAAAAAAGTCTTTCAGTACAATCAAAGGATGATTGCAAAAAGCTAATTTGCATGGTTGTGTTGCTATCCGAAAACCATATCTATAAAAAGGTAATCGACAGAAGAGATTTCGTTGGGCACAATCCAAAAATTGGACAATGGATGAATGGAAAAAAAGTACTTTAGACTGATGAGTCAAAATTTAAAGTTTCCAGAAATAAGCAAAGAGTTTACATTAGAAGATCTGCCGAAGAAAAAATGCTAACTCAATGTTTGGTTCCAACAGTAAAACATGGTTGAGGCTCCGTGATAGTTAAGGGTTGTTTCTCTCTGGATGAAGTGGGAGATTTGCATAAAATTGATAGTATAATGAGAAAAGAACATTACAAAGATATCCTGGAAACAAGTGCGATCCCTTCAGGACTTTGATTAATCAGAGATAATTTTATTCTGATGCATGATAATGACCCTAAACATACTGCATTATTATGCAGAAATTATTTAGAATCAAAAAAAGCTGAAAATGTATTACATGTAATGACCTGGCCTTCCCAAAGCCAAGACCTCAACCCCATAGAGTTACTATAGGATGAACTGGATAGAAAAATTAGAACTGTGTGTCCAACAACAAAATCTCTTTTATGCAACATTATGGAACAGTAATAGAATAGTGTTCAGACAAAAACAATTAGAGAATTAATTGAAAGAATGACAAGAGTAGTTAAAGCAGTTAATAATGGTTTTTTTGATGAAAAGAAAGTTTAATTATTTTAATGGTTTTTATAAATTTTTATAGCATAAAACTGACTAATAATATATTTTATATTGAAAATGTATAAAAAATATAATTTTTATTTATATAAATTAAAAATTCTTTAATGTAATTACTTATTAATATTGTTTTTTTGAAAAATCTCCATTGTCCTAACTTCCGTGAGCAGCAGCGTATATATATATATATATATATATATATATATATATATATATATATATATATATATATATATATGTATATATATATATATGTATATATATATGTATGTATATATATATATATGTATATATATATAGTAATTTTTCTTCTGTCGAGTCTTATCTCTTGTAAAGTTCATCAGACCTACTTGCTATTTGTGAGACTAATTTGAGTTCAGCTGTCTCATCTTGCAATCTGTTGATGTCTCTCTCTCTCTCTCTCTCTCTCCTCTCTCTCTCTCTCTCTCTCTCTCTTTATATATATATATATATATATATATATATATATATATATATATGTATATATGCATATATATATATATACATATATATATATATATATATATATATATATATATATATATATATATATATATATATATACATATATATATATATATACATATATATCACATGAAAGAATAATCCATAGATTATTCTTTCATGTGCTTTCGTTTAGCACCACTTCACTCTATGACCTTTCTCTTTGTTCTATATCGCTCTCCTTCATCTCAAGACTGCACTCTTTTTGATGTTATTTTTGATCATATTGACCAAGCTCTCTCTCTTTATCCATCAGCCTATATTGTTGTTGTTGGTGACTTAAATGCTCATCACACTGAATGGCTCTCCTCCATCGCTCTTGACATTTCAAAAGCTTTTCATAAAGTTTGGCATGCTGGTCTTCTCCATAAGCTTTCTTCTTATGGTGTATCAGGCAACATCTTTAAGATTATTGAATCCTTCCTTTCCAATCGTAGTATAAAAGTTGTCCTCGATTGACAGCACTCTTCTTCTTATTCTGTAACTTCAGGGGTTCCTCAAGGTTCTATCCTTGGCCCTATACTCTTTTTAATTTACATTAACGATCTTCCAGATATTCTCACATCTAAGGTGGCATTGTTTGCTGATGATACTACCATTTATTCTTGTCGTGATAAGAAACCAACACCCTCTGATTGCTTGGAGGGGGCATTTGAGCTTGAAAAAGATCTCACTTCTGCTACAGCATGGGGCTCACATTGGCTGGTGAACTTTAGTTCAGATAAAACTCAATTTTTTTCAGCCAATCGTTATTGCAATAATTTAGATCTTCCTATATTTATGAACGGTGATGTACTCGATGAGTCATCCACACTTCATCTTCTAGGATTAACTCTTCTGATCTTTCTTGGAAACCATAGATCAAATCAGTTGCAAAATTAGCATCTGCTAAGATTGCATCTCTTTATCGATCTTGGCACTTTCTTACTTCGGATTCTATTCTCTATCTCTATAAATCTCAAATCCGGAAATTAGACAAGGTGCAAAAATCTATCTTTCTCTTTTCTACAAATACTATAATGAGCACTGCTCTAAAGAGCTAGTGTCTCTTGTGCCATCTACTAAAATTCATTCTCGTGTCACTCGTCATTTAATTAAGTCTCATCCTTTTTCTGTGACTGTTCCTAAGTGCTCCAAAAACTCTTGTTCATCTAGTTTTTTTCCTTGAACATCATTTCTTTGGAATTCGCTTCCTTCATCTTGCTTTCCTGATTCATATAATTTGTAATCCTTTAAGTTGTTTGTCAATCATTATCTTGCTCTACAATCTTCATCTTTTCTCTTCCAGTAACTGCCAACTTTAATTAGTGGTTGCATGTAGTCTTGTTGGAAGTGAAGATGTTTAAAAAAGAATACATACATATATATATATATATATATAGTATATATATATATATATATATATATATATATATATATATATATATATATATAGTATATATATATATATATATATATATATATATATATTTATATATATATATATATATATATATATATATATATATATATATATATATATATATATATATATTTATATATATATATAGTATATATATATATATATATATATATATATATATATATATATATATATATATATATATATATATATATATATATATATATATATATATATATATAAAAGAAATATACATAAGAAATTAAATAAAATTTCTAAAATTTTAATTAGATATTGAAAATGGAAGAGATTTTAAGTCAAATCAACTTTGGAGAAGGAATGGCTTTGCCTGTGGCAAATGAAGAAAATAAAGCTTTTGAAGCCCAGGTATTAATATTTTAGTAATTACTTTTTGTAAAATTTTAATTTTTAGCTTTCTTTACATATGTTTAAATTTTTAGATAGAGAAGAAACAAAAGCAAATTGAACAAGTTCGTGTAGAAGTTGATAGATCTAATGAAAGAATTCATTCAATGAAAAATCATTTAAAAAATGTTAAACAAGAACGCTTGCAGATACAGGTATTGTAGATTTAGTTTTCTTAAAATCTATATATTTTTCATGAAGATTGTGATTTTATTTTTATTTTTTGAACTTATATATTTATAAGTTAAACTATTTGTAGTTGTGCTGAATTTTTTTAGTTTTCCAAACCACTGTTGTCTTTTATGTTTTATGTTTTTAATTTTTCAAAATCTGTTTTTTTTATTAAAAGTGTTCTGAATTTAAAAATAATTTAAAATTTTAAAATATCTTGGGAGATTGCTGAAAATTATCTAGTTTATTAGTTATTTGAATAATTATGTACAAACTTTGTTATTTTACTTAAACCAAATATCCTTACCATAAACTGTATGATAACATTCATTTAAGCTAAAATGGATGTTCTCACTTGAAATCCCTTGGAGAAATGTTGATTGTATATCATTACTTTATCTTAGATCTACTGAAAAAATTAGTTTCATGCATTGCCTCTGTAATTTTTAATCAAAGTTTAATTTAATATTAAATGAAACCACATAAAAATAACATCTCCGAATTTTGAAAAAACTAAATATTTGTAATGAAGGAAATATAATGTTTATAAAACAGTTTTTTTAATTAAAACTCTCTCCCATAGTTAAATAAGAAAAGTTGTTAAAAATGTGAAAAATTTAATCACTTTAAAAATGTATGCAAAATCAGGGTTTGTTCTAAGAAAATAATTTGGGCTGCAGTACCCTCACTTCCCATGCTGATGTGTAAAAAATACTTGACAATAAGAAAAAGTATTAAAAAAACCCCCCTCAACTTATGAATTTGGGCGGTGCCCAAAAAATGCCCAAATATGTTAAATGCTGTTGAAAAAGGTTTAGAATTCTGAAAATTATCATTAAGTACGAAAGTTGATGAAGTAGAGAAATTATTATTACTAAGTCCTAGGAGAATTTGTGGTAGTAGAGAAATTTTTAAAGTCCTAGGAGAATTTGTGGCAGTAGAGAAATTAGTAAAGTCCTAGGAGAATTTGTGGCAGTAGAGAAATTATTAAAGTCCTAGGAGAATTTGTGGCAGTAGAGAAATTATTAAAGTCCTAGGAGAATTTGTGGCAACTTCGGAAACTGAATCTATATAAACATTGTACGAAATATTGTTGCAGATTGTGCAAAGAATCATAGTTTAATTGGCATGGATGTGTTAAATATTATTGGAACAAATGTAGTTAATAGTATAGAACTTAATTACAAAGCGAATATACTATTAAAAAATGGCATACAACCATTTTATTTTGAATCTGGACCTCTTCCTATTTGCATATGACTATAAGTGGTAGATAAGCTCAATGAAATGATTCAGCAAAGATTACTCCACAGAGTTCCTCCTGGAACCACTTGAGGTTGTTATAAAACCAGGTAGAAATTTACCTATATTTGTAGATTAGGAAATAGGTGTTAACCAAAAAATATGCTAAGGTTATACCCTATTTCAAATATTAAAACTGTATTTCATAAAATAGCAGTAATGAAGTATTTTGATAAAATTGATCTCAAGGGAGCTTATTACTAAATTGCAGTGGACAAAAATACACAAGAAATAACAACAGTTAATACTCCTATAAGATTGTTAAAATGTACATGCTTGTCTTTTGGAATAGAAACTGCAAGTGCAAGATTTTAAAGAGCAATAGAATCTGTTGTTGGTGATATTATTCCTAATATGATTCTATTTCAAGATGATATATATGTCAGTGGTAAAAATGCTGAACAGCTAAAATCTAGTTTGAGTAAAATTTTGAGCAATTTGGAAGAATCAGGGATGACTATAAATAAAAAAAAATTGGTAAATGAGACAAAAGTCTTCCATTTTTAAAATGGAAAGAAAATAGAATTACCCCAGATTGCATTTTGGTCAGGAAAATACTTAAAATAAATCCACCTAACGATTAAAAATGATAAAAAAAAACTACTAGAATCATAACACAAAATTAAAGTTAAAAAAAGAAGCTTGAAAATGAAAAACAATAATAAAAAAATACCACTAACAAAAATAATAATTAAAGTTTTTACACTGAACTTTACAGGGAAAAAAGAATGAAAAAGAACAATTTTTTTACTTAATTCTTTAAATTATTTTTGTACATATATATATATATATATATATATATATATATATATATATATATATATATATATATATATATAGTATATATATATATATATATATATATATATATAAATATATATATATGTGTGTGTATGTAAGTATGTATGTATGTATGTATGTATGTATGTATGTATGTATGTATGTATGTATGTATGTATGTATGTATGTATGTATGTATGTATGTTTCTATATATATATATATATGTATATATATATATATATATATATATATATATATATATATATATATATATATATATATAAATATATATATATATGTGTGTGTATGTAAGTATGTATGTATGTATGTATGTATGTATGTATGTATGTATGTATGTATGTATGTATGTATGTATGTATGTATGTATGTATGTATGTTTCTATATATATATATATATGTATATATATATATATATATATATATATATATATATATATAAATATATATATATGTGTGTGTATGTAAGTATGTATGTATGTATGTATGTATGTATGTATGTATGTATGTATGTATGTATGTATGTATGTATGTATGTATGTATGTATGTATGTATGTATGTATGTATGTATGTATGTATGTTTCTATATATATATATATGTATATATATATATATATATATATATATATATATATATATATATATATAAATATATATATATATGTGTGTGTATGTAAGTATGTATGTATGTATGTATGTATGTATGTATGTATGTATGTATGTATGTATGTATGTATGTATGTATGTATGTATGTATGTATGTATGTATGTATGTATGTTTCTATATATATATATATATGTATATATATATATATATATATATATATATATATATATATACAGTACTGTGCAAAAGTAAGTAGTATCTAAGAGAATTTTAATATATTTAAGATAAAATGTCAAACAAAATGAAATTAAAACAAAAATATAGGTACAAACATATTATTTATTAAATTGTGTAATATAATACAAGTTTTATTAAAAACAATAAAATTTTTAACTATACATAGAGACTTAATTAATATTTAGTGTGACCACCTTTATTTACAATAGCATTTTGGAGTCTTTTATACAGATTTTTTATACAGATTTATACTTTTATACAGATTTTCAATAAATGCGATGGGGATATTATACCATTCTTCTATTAGAACATTCCAAAGCTCATTTACATTCTTAGGCAATCTTTCCATCTTCTTTCTAAGTAGTCCCAAACATGTTCGATTATATTCAAATCAGGGCTCTGAGGAGGCCAAGGCATGGTTTGAAGCACTCCCTCCTCTTCCAGATTTGACAAATAATTTTTTACTAATTTGCAAGTATGTTTGGGATCATTATCCTGTTGTAGGATAAAATAATCCCTGATCAGTTGTGGTCCAGAAAGCACAATATGATTATGTAAAATATTTTTATATTTTTTACCCGTAAGCTTTTCTGTTGTTCTAACAATACCCCTACCCCTTTTATTGAAATACACGTATGTTTATATAGTTGCTGCTAGACATCTTATAATATGTTTGATAGTTGATGCTAGACATGGCTCCTTCAATGCCTCTCCCTTTCTTTGCCTAACATACTGATGTCTATTCGTTACAAATATTTAAAATTTAGATTCCTCTGTAAACAATACCTTGAAAGAAATTGTAGGAAGGTTATTAGAGTTTGATAGAATTTCATTTTTATTAAACGTTTTTTTCGAACGTGATAAGAAATATCTTTAAGCAATTTTTCATCGTACCCATTTTCAGTAAACACTTGAATTAAAACATTTATCTCATCTTCTAAATGGTTTTCGCTGCATATTGAGTATGCTCTCAGGGTGTTAGCTAGCCCAATGGTGCCGCGTATAACGCAGAATTCCCAATGGTCTTAAAGTTCCTTAAAGACAATAACTTTTTTTTTTTTTAAAGAGTGTTTTTGTGAGTTTTTTAGGACCTTTTCAAGAAAATTCCCAACATTTTCTAGAACAACAACAATAAAAATTCCCAATATGGCAAAAACGCGGTATAAAATTTATTTCTGGCTAACGCCCTGGCTCTGTATATATATCTGTAAAATATTGCTTTTAAAATTTTGGGATCGTGGTTAGAATGAAGTTTGATTTGGGTATTGGTTATAGCATCTTTCCTGTATGAGTTCAAGGTTTACAATTTCTTTACCATGGATACCAATAATATCTCCCAGACTTAAAAGAATATTCAGAAAAGTTGGTTATAGAACTGTTTTTAAGTGAAATGCTAACCTAAAAACACTATTAACGTCTAGAAACAAAATTACCATATAACAGCCAACCTGGAACCTATTTAATTAAGTGCAAATGCTCCAAAGTGTATTTTTTAAAGTAAATTTTTGACTGAAGGCAAGTTAAACCAGTCTGCATTAGCTTTGCATAAAGTAAATTGCAATGAGGATATTGAATGTGATAGGGCAGAAACACTTAAAGTTGAGGATAAAAAATTTGAAAGAAAAGTCTGTGAAGCCTTGGAAATACAAAAACATCAATGTTCTCCAATGTACGGTGGTATTAATTTGGACAATGGACAATATGTTAAAACAAATTTTTGGACTTCATTTTTTTCATACTTAAGTAAAAGAAGCCATTATAAAGGTGATGTCAAAATTAAATTTTTTTTTTTTCTTTTTGTTGTTATTTAATGGTCACAGTTTTTTTGTAATTATATTATATTATATGCTGATGATGCCGGGTGCCTATAATCCGGCGAAAATTTCAAATAAATTAAATTATTTAGTATTGAGAGAATTTGTATTATCTGATGTTTTAAATTAGTTTTTATATATACATATATATATATATATATATATATATATATATATATATATATATATATAGATATATATATTTATATATATATATATATATATATATATATATATATTTATATATATATATATATATATATATATATATATTATATATATATATATATATGTATTATATATATATATATATATACGCTAGTAGGATAGCCCGCGCAATCGCGGAAAGAATTGGTTGATACTTTTTATTAGTTATAATTGTTTTTTTATCATTTCTAGGACAAAAATTGGTATGCGTAGCCCGCTACATAACTAACTCATAGCCTGCTCATAGTTATTACAAAGCCTGCGGGTTAACCACATGCTAAATCACAAGTTACATTGCCTGCTACACAAGTATTAAAATGCCTGTGGGCTACCCGCCTCTTACATAGCCTGCTATGTAATCTGCTGCCAAACTTCTACAATGCCCGCTGAATACCTGGCCGCTTTGTATAAAATATAATTTAGTAAAAGTAAACTATAACATAAAATATCATCATCAGCATATAATATAATATAATTACAAAAAATTGTGACCATTAAATAACAACAAAAATAAAATTAATATTTTTTTAATTTTGACATCACCTCTATAATGGCTTCTTTTACTTAAGTACGAAATAAATGAAGTCCAAAAGTTTTTTTTAACATATTGTCTATTGTCCAAATTCATACCACCCTACATTGATGTTTTTGTATTTCCAAGGCTTCACAGACTTTTCTTTCAAATTTTTTATCCTCAACTTTAAATAAGAACAAGGGTTCAACAACACCAAAAATTTTTGACTGAAGGCAAGTTAAACCATTATTTTTAATGTAAAATAAAATGTAAAATATAATGCAAAAGATAATGTAAATTAGGATATAAGATACAATGTAAAATATAATGTCAAATACAATGTAAAATAAAAATGTAATATCAGTAGTTATACACGCAATTTTATTTGACATTTCTTGATGTCAAAAGGAAATGGTATAAAAGACTGTTTAATGATGTCAAAAAATGTCAAATAAAAGTACAATAGCGCTTTTTTTTTAATTATTTAAAACATTTTTTGTTTAGTAAAACAACCATAACTCCTTAATAATTTTATTTTTTAATTTTTTTTTGCCAAGATTACCCACCGATTGAATTAGAAAAAAATTCATTTTTTACTTTTTTGCTATACATTATAGTTTTCGAGTTTACCACAAAAAATGAAAATGTCCACAGACAAACAGATAACCTCTATGTTTTTATGATAAGTATATATATATATATATATATATATATATATATATATATATACTTATATATATATATAATATATAAGTATATATATATATATATATTATATATATATATATATCTACATACTATACATACTATAATATATATATATATATATATATATATATATATATTATATATAATATATATATATATACATATATATATATATAATATATATATATATATATACTATATATATATACATATATATATATATATACATATATATATATATACATATATATATATATATATATATATATATATATATATATATATATCTATATATACTATATATATATATATATATATATATATATATACTATTTATTATATATATATATATACATATATATATATATATATATATATATATATATATATATATATTATATATATATATATATATATATATATATATATATATATTATATATATATATATATATATATATATATATATATATATATATATATAATATATATATATATTATATATATATTATATATAGTATATATATTATATATATATATATATATATAATATATAGATATATATATATATATATATATATATATATATTATATATATATATATATATATATATATATATATATATATATATATGAACACAAGTAAATCTCAATATTTTTGGATTTTTATTTGTAATCGTATTTTTTTTTATATTTGCCCCAAATTTGGCTTCTTGTGTATTCGTGTTTTAAAATTATTTTTTTTTAAACACACCTATTGTATATTTATTTTTAAAACTTTATATCTATATGTGTATGTATAAATTCCTATGTGAGTGCATGTAGGCGCGTATATATAATGTTAAATATTTGTAAAACAGAAAATGAAGATAACCTATCTACTTATAAACAATATAAAAATTTTTTCAAAAAAATCAGAAAACAATCCAAAAAAATTTATTATTCTAAATTACTTCAAAAAAAAGAAATGGAGATACCAAAAAATATGGAACATCATGAAAATAATAATCGGAAAAAAAAAAAATAAAAACAAACAGCTTACCAGATTTATTATAAATGAAACAGAACACGACGATAAGAACTCTATTACCGAACAATTCAACAATTTCTTCAAAAATATTGGCCCTAACATGGCGTCTAAAATTCAAACCCCAATAAACTCGATTGAAAATTATTTTACTGATCAAAATAGCGAACTAACTTTCAACGGATTAAGCTACGAAGAACTCGAAAATACAAAAAACTTTTTAAAAATTAACAAAGCACCAGGAATTGATGGAATTTTGTAGCAATGTAGTAATAAGTATCTTTCCGATAATATAGAAACCCCTCTTCGAAATATTAAATCTTCATATACAACAGGAACCGTTTCAGAGAAATTAAAAATTGCAAAAATTGTACCAATAATAAAACTGGAGCACCAAATACGACGAAAAATCATTGACCAATTTGATCTTCTGTATTCTTATAATTTTTCAACGAATAGTTTATAATAAATTATACAAATATATAACAAACAACAACATCTTAAATACAGAACAATTCGGCTTTCAAAAGCAACACGCAACCAAATATGCAATCGTAGATCTCGTAAATAGCATCATCTACTCGTTTGTTAATAAAGAATTCGTTCTAGGAAGCTTTATAGATCTATCAAAAGCATTCGGTACTGTTGATCATGCTACCCTGCTCAAACAAATGAAAAAATATAACGTAAAAAATGTAGCATTACTCTAGTTTAAAAACTTTTTGGTAAACAGACAGCAATATGTTAATTTCATGAAAACATCTGTTCAAAAGTGCATAAGATTAAATGTGGCGTTCCCCAAGGTTCCATTCGAGTCCCCTTAATACGCATAAATGATCTTCCGTAAGTCTTAAACAAACTTGATATCATAATGTTTGCAGATGATACTAATTTATTTTATTCATCTCAGTCTATTAAAGAACTCTTTGAAACAACGAATATTGAACTTGAAAAACTTAATATCTGGCAAAACCAATTACATCTATTCCATCCCAACCAAAAAAGAAAAAAATTACCATATATATCCATCGCTTAAAATAGAAAACAAAAATATTGAAAGAATCTCAACAACTAAATTTCTAGGTTTACTAATTGACGAAAATATTTCATGGAACACACGTTGCACACATTGACTATTTAAATACTAAAATAACCAAAAACACTGGCGTGCTATACAAAGCTCGACCAATGTTATCCCAAGAAAATCTAAAATACCTTTATTTCTCATTTATACAGACCTATTATACATATGGTAGTATAACATGGTCAACTACCAATAAATCCAATTTGAAATCACTTTAGCGACGTCAAAAACATGCTGTTAGAATTGTCTATAAAAAAGATAAAATCACTCATGCTGAACCTTTGTTAAAACTCCTTAATGCACTAATTGTCTATAGAATAAACATGTCTGTTATGCATCTGACCAAAACCGGTCGGATGTCGCGTTATGTTATATTGAGAAAACCATCAAAACATAAAAATTCAATTTTTATCATTATTTAATTTTTTGCATAATTGTTTACATAATTATGTAAACAATTATGCAAAAAAATGTGATAAAAATTGAACTTTTGAGATGTTTTGATGGTTTTCTCAATATAACATAACGCGGCATCCGACTGGTTTTGGTCAGATGCGTCACAATCAAACTGATTTTTTATGCTGAAATATAAACTCAGACTTGTCCCATCACATTTCTCAAATGATTTCTTTAAAAGCAATAGAAATAGATATGACACTCGAGAAGTATGAAACTTTAATATATCGTTTAGAAAAACAAAATTATCGCGTTTCACAATTTCATTTCGCGGTCCATGTCTCTATAATAAACTGATATCCAGAAATGCCATAATAACAAAATTAGATAACCTAAATTGTTTAAAAATCTTACTAAAAAAATTCGTTTTAATTATAAACAGTTATAAGAACTTACACTAAACTAATACTGAAACTAGAACCAAATTTAACGTTGCAACGAAAATCCCAAAAACTTCAATAACAAATATAAATATAAAAAATATGTAAATCAATAATAATTTTGTTTATGTCTAATCATATTTATGTGTACAAAATCTAGCATTTATCAATTATTTTTTATTTTACATTTTGTTTTAAGTGAATCCAATATAAAATGAACTAACATTATATTTTGTGAAACTAGAAACATGTAAAACGAAAATACAAAAAATATTACTAGCACAAGCGGTTTCTTGATGACAAGAATTCTTATCAGCCATATGGGAGAGCAGGTGACATCCCATTATATATCAATGTTAATTCGAACCATCCTTCAAACATTCTTAAAGCTATTCCCTCAATGATATCTAATCGTAGTAGAAGTATATCTTCAAGTAATAAAGTTTTTGATCCAGCCGCCCACTTTTTACAACAGTGCCCTCAAGTCTAGTGTATTTAGATAAAACATTACTGCCGTTGCCAATGATTCTATAAAAGTTGCAAATCACGTGCACGAAATATTATTTGGTTTAACCCTCCGTTTTCAATTAATCTCAATACAAACGTAGCCAAACTTTTCCTAAATTTAATCGATAAAAACTTCCCAAAATCTCATAAATTCCAAAATTGTATTTCAGTCACTAGAAAGCTGTTTAATCGAAACAACCTGAAGGTTAGCTATAGCTGTCTTCCAAATATTCGCAACATCATCACTTCACATAACAATAAAATTTTATCAAATTCTTCAAACCTTAATGCTCCAACGTGCAATTGCCGACAGATTAATTTATGACCACTTAATGGAAAATGTTTAATTAAAAATGTCATCTATTTTTGTAATGTTAAGACAAATCCGCAAGATAAAGGTAGATATTATATTGGGCTTACAGAAAAAACTTTTAAAGATCGCCTTTACAAGCACAATAATTCCTTTCGTTATAAAAGTGGGTCAAACTCTACCGAACTTTCTAAATTTGTGTGGAGTGTTAAAAAGAAAGGTTTAAATCCTGTCCTTTCGTGGAAAATTTTAGACCAGGCTGAACCGTTTAAACCTGGTGGTAAGTCATGTAATTTATGCTTGATGGAAAAATATCATATAATTTCATCCCCATTGCCTTTACTAAATAAGCGAAACGAACTTTTTACTATATATATATATATATATATATATATATATATATATATATATATATATATATATATATATATATATATATATATATATATATATATATATATATATATATATATATATATATATATATATATAGATCTTTAGTTTGTTGGTCTTTTGTGGAAGAGCGGAAGGAAAAAAGTGATTCTTACGCCAACATATACGTCACTTTTAATTACTTTTAACTTTCGTCCAACATTTCCGTGTTGGACGAAAGTAAAAACCATTAATTTAATTACAAATTAATTGTTTTTTAAAAAAACCACAAAAACGCAAATTTAATTGACCAGAATGTTTTAAAAACATTGTGAATGTTTTTAACAATATAAACAATGTTTTTTTTTTATTTTTTTTAGTAGAGTGATTTTTTTATTTTTATTTTTTTAATAAAATGTTTTTATTTTTATTTTTTTTACTGTAAATGATGCGCGGAGTGTTGCTACATCGACTATCTTATAGCCTGACTCGCAAGGGAGTGCTGCTACATCGACTGACAAATAGCCTGACTCGCAAGGGAGTGCGGCCACACTCCACTGACAAATAGCCTGACTCGCAAGGGAGTGCTGCTATATCGACTGACAAATAGCCTGACCCGCAAGGGAGCGCGCCAATATCGACTAAGGGTTTGGTTGGGGCAGGCAGTCTATCATTATTAAAAAAAAAAAATTCCGGTCTTGCATTTTAATTTTTACTTTTTGTCAACAAAATATCGAAAAAACTTTCGGACAACATCTAAGGGTTGTATATATATATATATATATATATATATATATATAGAATTCTTAACTGGTTGTCAGAAAGTTTTTTCCGTATTTTGTTGACAAAAAGTAAAAATTAAAATGCAAGACCGGAATTTTTTTTTTATTAATTGATAGACTGCCTGCCCTAACCAAACCCTCAGTCGATGTAGCAGCACTCCCTTGCGAGTCAGGCTAAAAGATAGTAGATGTAGCAGTACTCCATTGCAAGTCAGGGTATTTGTCAGTCGATATAGCAGCACTCCGTTGCGAGTCAGGCTATTTGTCATGTAGCAGCACTTTGTTGCGAGTCAGGCTATAAGATAGTCGATGTAGCAACCTCCGCGCATGATTTACAGTAAAAAAAAATAATAATAAAAACATTTTATTAAAAAAAATAAAAATAAAAACATTGTTTATATTGTTAAAAACATTCAGAATGTTTTTAAAACATTCTGGTCAATTGAATTTGCGTTTTTGCGTTATATTTTTTTTTTTTAAAAAACGAATAATTTGTAATTAAATTAATGGTTTTTACTTTCTGACAAAACGCAAAATGTTGGACGAAAGTCAAAAGTCATTAAAAGTGACGTATGTGTTGGCGTAAAAATCTTTTTTTTTCCTTCCGTACTTCCCAATGTGCAACAATCTATAGAACTATATATATATATATATATATATATATATATATATATACACAAAAAATAATTGTTTATTAAATCTTTATTAGAAATCTGAGTTAATTTGAAAAATATATATATATATTTTTTGTTCTTTTTATGTCGTGATTCTATATAACTGATACAAATTTGCAATGTTTATAAAATATATAATGGTATCAGAAAAAAAATAAAAATCTCACAACTTTATAGAATACAAAAAATATAACTGCAGGGTATCATTAACATTAAAAGAACGCGGGAAACTTGCAGAAGGTACTTGCGGAAAAAACTTTCTGACAACCAGTTAAGAATTCTATATATATATATATATATATATATATATATATATATATATATATATATATATATATATATATATATATATATATATATATATATATATATATATATATATATATACATATATATATATATATATATAGTAAAAACTAAATAATTTTAACACTCGATTTATTTAAAACATTATTCAGAGTTTCACGCAAATAGCGATCATCAGATGTTACAAATTTCAAAAAAACAAAGACAAAGAAATATATATATATATATATATATATATATATATATATATATATATATATATATATATTAAAAATACAGTGGAGTGTCTTCTTTGATGTCATTAAAGTTATTCATCATATATTTGTTTTCATGGCGACACTTGTTTGACACGACACAAGTTCGTTTCGCTTATTTAGTAAAGGCAATGGGGATGAAATTATATGATATTTTTCCATCAAGCATAAATTACATGACTTACCACCAGGTTTAAACGGTTCAGCCTGGTCTAAAATTTTCCACGAAAGGACAGGATTTAAACCTTTCTTTTTAACACTCCACACAAATTTAGAAAGTTCGGTAGAGTTTGACCCACTTTTATAACGAAAGGAATTATTGTGCTTGTAAAGGCGATCTTTAAAAGTTTTTTCTGTAAGCCCAATATAATATCTACCTTTATCTTGCGGATTTGTCTTAACATTACAAAAATAGATGACATTTTTAATTAAACATTTTCCATTAAGTGGTCATAAATTAATCTGTCGGCAATTGCACGTTGAAGCATTAAGGTTTGAAGAATTTGATAAAATTTTATTGTTATGTGAAGTGATGATGTTGCGAATATTTGGAAGACAGCTTTAGCTAACCTTCAGGTTGTTTCGATTAAACAGCTTTTGGAATTTATGAGATTTTGGGAAGTTTTTATCGATTAAATTTAGGAAAAGTTTGGCTACGTTTGTATTGAGATTAATCGAAAACGGAGGGTTAAACCAAATAATATTTCGTGCACGTGATTTGCAACTTTTATAGAATCATTGGCAACGGCAGTAATGTTTTATCTAAATACACTAGACTTGAGGGCACTGTTGTAAAAAGTAGCGGCTCGATTAAAAACTTTATTACTTGAAGATATACTTCTTATACGATTAGATATCATTGAGGGAATAGCTTTAAGAATGTTTGAAGGATGGTTCGAATTAACATTGATATATAATGGGATGTCACCTGCTTTCCCATATGGCTGATATGAATTGTCAGACAAGTTGAGCGAAACGTCAAGAAACTTAACAATTTTTAAATTAGAATTTATTGTTATATTTAGTTTGAATTTTTCCTTAAAAAGAATGATAAGGTTTTTCTTTATCATTTCCGATTGCGATATATATATATATATATATATATATATATATATATATATATATATATATATATATATATATATATATATATCGACTGTATAGAGCAGAAACGTAGTATGTCCAAAAACCAAAATATGGAGAAAAAAGGATTATAATTTTCAAAATATTTGCTAAAAATCAAGATATTACACTTGTGTTTTGTGTTATATCTAATGATGGATATCACTTGTGGACATATTACAAATGTCCTCTTCAAGCTTATGTTACTGCCAATAAGAATATAGTAAAACATTGATTTCATAAAAATGTGGATGTGTAAAAATACTACGTTTGTGCTCTATACAGTCGATATATATATATATATATATATATATATATATATATATATATATATATATATATATATATATATATATATATATATATATATATATATATATATATATATATATATATATACATATATATATATATATATATATATATATATATATATATATATATATATATATATATATATATATATATATATATATATATATATATATATATATATATATATATGTATGTATTAGGGTGGAGTGAGTTTTTAGTTTTTTTTACAATTCGTTTTAGCCTGGGTGTGCAAAAAGTTGTCTATTCAATTTAGAAATACTCTGGAAAAATATCAATGCTCTAGGAAATTATCTCAGGTTCCTCAAGACCTTTAAAATTTTAATGGGTCCCTAATATTATGTAAAAAAAAATTTTTTTAAAGTATGTCATGTTGGGTCTCAAAAGAATCAAAAATTTTATAAAAATTTTAAAAATAACAATTATTTTATAAAAAAATTATTACTTAAGATTTTTTTGAAATTATAATTAAAAGAATAAACTTGTTTCATTTTTAGTTTAAAAGTTCATTTTTTTGCAATAAACTATAAAATAACAATTTTTTTTCAAAAATAATTGTTAATTTTCCAAAATTTTTTATAAAATTTTGCTTCTTTTGAGACCCAACATGACATAATTTTTGAAAACTTTTTTTTACATAATATTTGGGACCCATTAAAATTTTAAAGGTCTTGAGGAACCTCAAGATAATTTCCTCGAGCATTGATATTTTTCCAGAGAATTTCCTAAAATGAATAGACAACTTTTGCACACCCAGGCTAAACGAATTGTAAAAAAAACTATAATTCACTCCACCCCAGACTGTATATATTATGGTTATGACTGTTTTCCTAACCCCATACTCCGTACTGTAGTTTGATGAATTACCTTTTTAGACCTAAAAGCAACAAAATAAACTATTATTTGCTTATCTTTTGAAAAAAGTTTACCTCGCCATTGAAAAAATCGATTTTGACGTAAGTGCTACTATGTATTTAAAGTCCTACTATTCAATTGAATAGTAGTACTTATATCAAAATCGATTTTTCAATGGCGGGTGAACTTTTTTTAAAAGATAAGGAAATAATAGTTTATTTCATGCTTTTTAGGTCAAAGTTCATCAAACTACAGTATAGGAGCATGGGGTTGAAAAAAACTCTAATATTACATATATATATATATATATATAAATTAGTAAAAACACTTATCTAACTTTTATCTTTGACTTGAAGTTTCACCATTGCTGGATTATCAGGAAGAGCTCTTCCTGATGATCCAAGGAAGAACTCTTCCTGATGATCCAGCAATGGTGAAACTTCAAGTCGAAGATAAAGTTAGATAGGTGCTTTATGAATCATTATTGCTTGTTCTTTAAGAACATTGAGTACTCTATTTGTAAAATACACTAACATAATTTACATATATATATATATATATATATATATATATATATATATATATATATATATATATATATATATATATATATATATATATATATATATATATATATAAATATATATATAACGAATTTAGACTTAAAAAATTGGAAATTATAGAAAAAGAGAAAGAAATTTTTTTTTTTGTAACCTGTGGCATCTAGTTCTCGTAAAATCATTGACGATGATGATAGAAAATGTTGTAAATGCGTTGAGAAGTTAAGAAAAACTAGTGAAAGTAGAGTTTTAGTTCAAGAGATGATAATTTAACGTGAGGTTTATTTTGTTTTTTTGATTTTATTCTTTGTTTAGAATTTCAATACACTTTACTTTAAATTTGTGGAAAAATTTTCAGCTTATTTTAATATTTGCAAGCCAAATCTTTGATAGGCTTAAAAGCATTGAACAAAGTTAATTTATATTTTGAATGATGTCAATATGGAAAACAACCAATAAGTTCGTTTGAGAGATTGAATATTATTGAAAATGTTTTTCAATAAATAAAACAAGTTCAAATGCAAAAAAATCAAGGTAACTTTTAATGTTCACTCACTTAGACAATAGAAATCTATATTTTAATTTTTATTATTGCTGAAGAATGATGCTTGGGTGTGTAAAAATGTTAGTGAAAATAATAATAGTTGTATATATATATATATATATATATATATATATATATATATATAATAAATAAAAATAAACCGCAAATATATTTGCAAATAATGAATAAAAGAAATGAGCAATATACTACTGTTTCATGTTCTGCTATTTACTGTTAACAAAAACTTTTAGTCTTATATAAGATGCAATAGCTACAAACTCGCATTCAATGCCCACCTTTTATGCATTTATAATAAGGAGTGTTCATAAATTTACTTTTTTCTTTTATTCTATCCTCGCTGAATAATGCCTGAATTGCATGATAGCATTTAAAACATTTTTACTGTTTTCCGTGCAGTCGCTTCTCCCACTCCTCTCATTTAAATAACCTTAAAAATTATTAAAATTAATTAAAAGCATGATTAGTTATTGAACTAAGTTTAAATGCCATATAGAGTCACAACATATTGTGAGCAAGTTTATCACCTTTTTTCACAAGTTTTTATAAGTACTAATATATATATATATATATATATATATATATATATATATATATATATATATATATATATATATATATATATATATATATATATATATATATATATACATAAACTTTTAGCTTTTAATCTAACACTTGATTTAAACACCAACCCTGATAAACAAGGCCGCTGTGGTTAGATATAAGTTGAGCACGGTACTTTAAGGGACGTGGTGGGTATAAAACTTGGATTTTCTTGTTTAAAAAACAAGCGCGTCACAACTATTACTATTATCAATACAACTGTTATTATTTTCATTAAATTTCTTACTCACCTTGGCATCACTCTTCAGCAATAATAAAAACTGGAATATAGATTTTTATTGTCAAAGTGAGTGACTCACTCAGTGAGCATTTGAAGTTACTTTGCATTTTTTTGCATTTGAACTTGTTTTTAAAATATTTTTAATAATATTGAACCTCTCAAATGAACTTATTGGTTGTTTTTTTTATACTGTCATCATTCAAAATAAAATCAACCTCTCCACTTTGTTCGATGTTTTTTCAAGCCTATCAAGGATTTGGGCTTGAGAATCTTAAATCCACTGAAAATTTTTCTGCAAATTCAAAAAAAGTTTATAGAAATTCTAAATAAAAAATAAAATCAAAAAAATAGAGACACAAATACATTCATGTATCAATAAGATACACGAATGTATCCAAGATACAAGATTATTGACAATGATGATTAAAAAACTTGTAAATGTGTTGATAAGTTAAGAAAAACTAGTGAAGGTAGAGTTTTAGTTCAAGAGATGACAATTTAACGTGAATTTTTTTTTTTATTTTCATGAAAAAAAGAAACTATATATAAATTCTTTCAATATCATTTTCATTAAGACATGAAACAGCAAGGCTATTAACAGTTATATATATATATATATATATATATATATATATATATATATATATATATATATATATATATATATATATATATATATATATATATATATATATATATATACTGCATATATAAATACCCACACATAAGGAACCGAGAAAATAATTTGAGTTATTGGAACATTCCATAAAGGAACTTTTGACAAGTTAAAATAATTCAAGTTGTCAAAGATTTGACCTCAAAGGTAAAAACAATTGATTGTAAATTAAAAAATGACTGTCACTCTGCTACATTGTTTTGAAGAAACATCTCTATCAAGTATAATTGAGACTGAATTGAGCTTTTGTTGAAAATCTTTACCTTTAAGAATGAAAGGCATATACTGACATATAATACTTGCAGTGTCTAATATCACTAACTTTTGGGAAGGTTTCTGTTAATCTTCAGAAATTTCTGCTTTTGCAAAACAATCTATGATGGTGGAGATTTTTACTATTTGCCATGCATAAGCAAGTACTTTCATCATATCTAAAATAGACAAAACAGGAAGGTCTTTTTTTTATCAATAGCAATGACCAGTCTTGTCAAAGATCTGTAATAAAATTGCAATGCCAAAGATCTGTACTAAACTTACAAAAAGCATATATCTCCCTGATAGTTAAAGTTTAGTATATGGTATTTTGTGGTAAATAAATTAACTCAATATATTTTAAGACTCTCAATCATCTGGCATGCTAGGCAGTCATCTATTTACAAACACTGCTTTTTTTTTTTCTTTTTGTAAACTTCGTATCCGTTTTCCCTTCCTTTTCTTTGAATAGTACGCTATTCACCCAGCTTTTATTTTGATTTCTGTATCAGGTAAGGGCTTAACTCCTTCAAAGCAGCAAATTATTATAAACATAGGAATTTTATCGTCTGCTGCATTTGCTGCAGCTGTCCAAGATAAATGAATTTTATTGTGCATTTCCCTATACAAGCCTCGAAGAATTTGTAACATGCATGCAAAAAAACAATCCAAGTTCATCTGCATTATAAACTTCATCAAGTTTATGCATGGATAATTGTTGGAGAGTTCTTTCCATCCATAGTGTGGCCATTCCAGCTGAACAAGAGTTATTTCTATGTATTGCTTTTTTTTTAAGCAACAAAGTTCTTATGCATTTTTTTTACAGCACTGCATATACAAATATTTTAACACACTTTGCTAATTGATTTACCTATTTCTTCGGGATATCACGAGAAGTTTTATTGGCGAATAGATTTGCCTTAGGAGTGGTTATAATATCCAACCTATGTATGAGAGATAAAATGCTTGAACTGATATTGTTAATGATATTGTCAAAGATTTTCAAGGTCTCAAGAACTTAACTTCAGAGATAACAAGATTTAGTAATCTTTAGTGTCAGAAAAATTGATTTAGTCATCAATAGCCATCAATGCTGAGATTCAAAGATGAAACAACTGATTTAGTTAACACATAAAACTATTATCACAAAAGGGAAGTAGGTCTGGTCAGTATAGCAAGAGGTAAAATTCAACTAATGAAATGTTATTCTAAATACCATTATTATTACTAAAGGACAGATTGAACCAATTTTTTGGTAATGATGGTTTTTTTTTATTTAGTGTTATTAGGTATAACATATATGATTTAATTTTATAGAAAGCTCGACTCAATCATTGGTAGTTTATGACGCCCTTAAGCAATAAGCTACAACCCTCGGAATTAGGGTCTACATTGGCAATTCTGACCCTACTGACAACCTAAAAGTGTTTAAAGGTCAGCAAAAAATTGCTGACCTTGTTTCTGTGTTTTATGGTAACCCCTTTGTGTCTAATTTTTTTTACCAACCCCTAACAGTTTGAGGTAGGCAATAAATTGCCAACCTCATTTTTCCTAATTCCGAGGGTTGAAGCTATTTAGTTCTCCTTATTTCTGCTAATCAACTAAAAGTTGATTAGCAGAAATAAGAAACCATTAGGGATGGCAAAAATCGCGGAAGTTTTCAATTCCGGGATTTTAGGATCTGAAATTTCTCTTCGGGATTGAATAGAAAAAAACGCAATTGAATACTTTTTAAGTACTCGTTAAACACTTAAAAATGATTAATTTTAATAATAATATAAATATAAAATATTTAATACATTATTGAATATCTAAAATTAAGTTGAAAAAAAGTTTTAACTTAATTTTGTATTAAGTTAAAACTTTTTTTTAATTGTTATTTTTATTTTTATAAATAAAAATAACAATTAAAAAATAATATAAGTATGCATGACTTCGTTAATTAAAACGCTTGGAAAATTTTGTAATTTAGACGCTTGGAAAATTTTGTAATTTAATAAACCTGTTTTTTGATAACTTTATTAATTAAATTGATGTTAAAAAAACTTTCGGTAAATCACGCATTTTCATAAATTTGAAAATAAAAATAATGAAAATAAAAATTGAATTTGAATCACTTACACATTTGGAATCAAAATGAATGGATATAAAAACGGAATTAAAATCGCGAACACATTTCGAAGCAGAAAATTCAAAATTAAATAAAGATATTCCTCCCATTAAAAACTTTTGCTTTTTCCACCTGCAAGCGCTTAAATTTTATTTATTTTTATAATATACTAGTTTTAATATTATACTATATATTATATATAGTATATTATTAAAACAAGTATATTATATAAAATAAATAAAATATAAGCGCTTCCTGATAGAAAGAGCAAGAGTATTGAATAGAAAGTACCTTACTTTAATTTTATTATGTATATATATATATATATATATATATATATATATATATATATATATATATATATATATATATATATATATATATATATATATATATATATATATATATATATATATATATATACAGTAGTGTGAAAAAGTAACCGGACAAGAGCATAACTTGATGTTAACTTTTGAATGAAAAGTCCGATTTCTTTCAAATTTTCCCTGAAATGTCTAAAAATTGATAACAAATCTAAAAACAAATGAATTTTTACTAAATCTAAGCAATCTAATCTTAAAAGTTTATTTAATTAAAATTTGCGCGTGCAAAAGTATCCGGACGGAAAAAAAAAAATTGAATTAAATTTTTTTTTGAACATTTTTTTAATTGAAAATATTTTATTTTAAAGTAAATTGCTTTAGTACATTGTCGGAAGCCGATATCATTAATTACTGATTGATAGTGGCAAGGAATTGAGTCCACCAGCTTCATAATCACAATAATTTTGATTTTTCCCCAAATTTGTTTCAGAATATTCAATAAATCAAATTTACTTGCTGATTTTCAATCTAAAATTTGTCAATCTATGTGTTTCCATAGATGTTCAATAGAATTAAGGTTAGGACTTTGCTATGTCAACTCCATTAATTGAAATTTTTGTTTTTGAAAAAGTCTTTCATAAGAGTTAAAGTGTCTTCTGAGTCATTATCTTGCTGAAATATCCCTCCTCGAGCCCTGAAAAATTTTCCACGTAAAATGCTGTCTTGGTAAATGCTGAAATTAAAGAACTTTATAATGTAAAATGTAGTGTTGACACAATCAAACATTTTTTGAGATCTACAAATCTGTTTGGAAGACGTCCTACAAAAGAAACTTTTCATTTATATAAAGAATCAAAAAGCACGCTTAAGATTTGCTAATAAACATTTGAATTGGGAAAGAAAACATTGATTGAAAGTACTTTTTAGTGATGAATTTAAGTTTATGTTATTCGGATCTGATAATATTAGATATGTCCGTTGACCAAAAGGCCATAAAAACGATCCTAAATAGCAGCTAACAACAATAAAACACAGAGGTCGAAACGTTATGAATTGGGCTAACTTGAATAGAGATTGTATCGGTCCATTTGGTTGATGACAAAATGGATAAAAATAAGTACAAATATATAGTTAAGAATGTTATGCTACCACATGCTAAAGACAAAATACAATCTCTATTCTATATATCTCTATTCTATATATGCTACCACATGCTAAAGACAAAATACAATCTCTATTCTATATTACAGTTATAAGCTTAAACTTTATTAACTTTTACTTTTTTTAGGAATATTTAGAAATCCCGGGAAATTTCAGAGACTAATTCCGGGATTTCAAGGTGAACAATTTGAATGAAATCCCGGGATCACGGGATCCCGAGATTGCCACCCCTAAGTTCAATCCATGTTGATAGTTTGAAGTCTGATATCAATAAAGAAAAAAGTCCCAATACTAAATTTCACCTAACTGAATTTTGTGAAATATCTGACTATCAAATTTTGACTATTTTCGTCAAAAGACCGAATAAAATTTGAACTTGAAAATCACCTTCTTTGGTGGGAGGGGGTGAAACATGTTGTTTTTTTTGGAGGGAGGGTGAGGGGTAAAATTGCAATATAAGAGTATACCTTGCCTACATTTTATGTGTTTATGCTCCTAAAAGGTACTTTTATGATTATATCTAACAGTATCTAATTGAATTTCTTCATATCAAGTTTGTTTATACATTCTTACAAGATTATTGTTTTTGCTAATGATTAATATGAAATTTTTCTGTGGGGTCTCTGCGTTATTTATTATAATTTATCCCAAAACATTTTTTATATAAGCTTCTTTTCGAATACTTTTTAAATATATTACTGTTTGATTACTACAAGCATTTCAACAACCAAAGACAGCCTAACCATGAAAAACACTTAACGGAAGAAAATTTCATTGCAGTTTTAATTGAAATAAAAGAAGCTCTTAAAAAGATAAATAAATAAAAATAACAATATTTTTGACTGTCTGTTTTTATAACCCTCTCCATAAATAACTCTGAATTCCAAAATTTAAAAAACAAGGCCAATTCTAAAAATAAACAAGTTGTAATTAGTGATTTGTAATTAGTAAAAAGTTGAAATGAGTAAAAATATTCTTTTATTACAAATGGTTACTGCAGCGGTGAATTTATTATAACACATGGGACTGACTACCCCAAGTCCTTTAGTACAATATACTGGCGCCTCCCTTTTAAAAATTTATTGATCGCAGTATATAAATTATTGATTAAAAAATCTGAGACGAAGTTAAAAATTAAAAATTCTGCGACTTTTTTTTAGCACAGATAAAATGTCGTACGTCGTAAGTCGTACAAATATACATCTTCTTTACCACAACTTCTTATACATAAGCGTCAGAAATATCTGTTTGATTCAGCAATAGAAAACAATTGAAACAACTTTCTGATACACAATGGGTAAGCCAAAAACATGCCATTGAATCTTTCTTTGCTATTATAGTCTCTCTAAAAAAAAAAGATGTAACATATAGGAAGAGTACAGTTTTGATAAAAAAAATCTTCAAAATGAAATTAAAACAAAAATATAGGTACAAACATATTATTTATTAAATTGTGTAATATAATACAAGTTTTATTAAAAACAATAAAATTTTTAACTATACATAGAGACTTAATTAATATTTAGTGTGACCACCTTTATTTACAATAGCATTTTGGAGTCTTTTATACAGATTTTTTATACAGATTTATACTTTTATACAGATTTTCAATAAATGCGATGGGGATATTATACCATTCTTCTATTAGAACATTCCAAAGCTCATTTACATTCTTAGGCAATCTTTCCATCTTCTTTCTAAGTAGTCCCAAACATGTTCGATTATATTCAAATCAGGGCTCTGAGGAGGCCAAGGCATGGTTTGAAGCACTCCCTCCTCTTCCAGATTTGACAAATAATTTTTTACTAATTTGCAAGTATGTTTGGGATCATTATCCTGTTGTAGGATAAAATAATCCCTGATCAGTTGTGGTCCAGAAAGCACAATATGATTATGTAAAATATTTTTATATTTTTTACCCGTAAGCTTTTCTGTTGTTCTAACAATACCCCTACCCCTTTTATTGAAATACACGTATGTTTATATAGTTGCTGCTAGACATCTTATAATATGTTTGATAGTTGATGCTAGACATGGCTCCTTCAATGCCTCTCCCTTTCTTTGCCTAACATACTGATGTCTATTCGTTACAAATATTTAAAATTTAGATTCCTCTGTAAACAATACCTTGAAAGAAATTGTAGGAAGGTTATTAGAGTTTGATAGAATTTCATTTTTATTAAACGTTTTTTTCGAACGTGATAAGAAATATCTTTAAGCAATTTTTCATCGTACCCATTTTCAGTAAACACTTGAATTAAAACATTTATCTCATCTTCTAAATGGTTTTCGCTGCATATTGAGTATGCTCTCAGGGTGTTAGCTAGCCCAATGGTGCCGCGTATAACGCAGAATTCCCAATGGTCTTAAAGTTCCTTAAAGACAATAACTTTTTTTTTTTTAAAGAGTGTTTTTGTGAGTTTTTTAGGACCTTTTCAAGAAAATTCCCAACATTTTCTAGAACAACAACAATAAAAATTCCCAATATGGCAAAAACGCGGTATAAAATTTATTTCTGGCTAACGCCCTGGCTCTGTATATATATCTGTAAAATATTGCTTTTAAAATTTTGGGATCGTGGTTAGAATGAAGTTTGATTTGGGTATTGGTTATAGCATCTTTCCTGTATGAGTTCAAGGTTTACAATTTCTTTACCATGGATACCAATAATATCTCCCAGACTTAAAAGAATATTCAGAAAAGTTGGTTATAGAACTGTTTTTAAGTGAAATGCTAACCTAAAAACACTATTAACGTCTAGAAACAAAATTACCATATAACAGCC